>NW_026099688.1:11669-33338 GCF_025091365.1 Daktulosphaira vitifoliae | reverse complement strand
CAAATAGATTTCAACTTTTTGTATCATTTCTTCTAATTGATTTTTAATGTCATTAGCATTATTTTCAGTTAAATCTTTATTTGTTAGATTATTTTTACTTGTAAAGTATAATTGGTTTTTGATGAAAAATTGCGACATTTTTTTAATTATTGATTTATTCAATGTATGATCTGATTCACAAAAAAAAAGTATATTCAACTAAGGTTTTCTTAAAACAATGAAAGACGTATCGTATAATTGTCTGTTTATAATCGAACAATTGGAGAAACATAAATTGTTTTATATAACCTATTATTTTACGACCCATTTTAATTAATGTCGGTTTTAACCAGTATGCTACACTACCTGAATTCCTTAATCATGTAACTTGAAATAAGGTTAAAAAANCCTGAATTCCTTAATCATGTAACTTGAATTAAGGTTAAAAAGTTGCGAATAAGAATAGCTATTGGACGAAACGTAGCCACAATTACCATCCTTATGTATACTAAAACATCCTTAGAATTGAAATCATATTTCATATATTGAAATACGTCTTGTATAGTTAGACGAGTACCGTCGGAACATTTAATATTCAGTGGAGTGAATCGTAGTAAATTTAATACAATGTGTTGACTATTATCTATTTTTATAGTATCATTTTTGTTGCTGAGAATCTGTTGGGTCATTATATCGTAAAACAAAAAATTTTTTGGATGTAAATTTTCGTATAAATTTCTTTTTACTATTAAATTAAACTTCAACATAATTTCATCCCTGAGATTATTATTTATATTTACTAGATTAGTAGTAGTATATTCGTTTTCACCTATTGGTAGAGTGAAACTAACTAAATTATCATAAAACGGCATATGTTTACAATATCCATTTATGTAATTTGTTAATTGTTCTTTAACTGCAAGATGTATAATCTAATAGCCTCCTAATAATTTTTCAGCTACATTTTTTTCATCATCTTCGTTTAAAGCAATCATATTTAAAGAGCCAGAAACATTATTTAAATACATATTNTTATTATTGCTGTTGACAATAACACATGTTTTTGATTTATACATGTTATATGAGTACTTATCAAATTTTCATTGTCAATTTCCTCTGATAAATGAAGCAATGTGTTATGTTTTTCTCCACATTTTCTACATCCAGAAAATTTACATGCGTGACTTTCTGATTGTTGAGATAAACATACTTCACAAATGTTGAGTTGATTGATTTTACTACGTCGATCTTTTATGTTAAGCTCAAGAAATTTTTTACAATGATAAATTGCATGTGATGTTTCATTACACATGTAGCATTTAAACTTTTTTTGAGTTGAATGAAACACAGTTTTCTTTTGTTGTTCATAATTATTTCTCTTTTTATCTTTAAATTTATTTTCACTGACACCATTTACTTTTGTCGCACTCTCGACTGCTTCCAACATTTGAAAATGATTATTCAAAAAATCTATTAATTCTTCGACTTTTGAAACTTTGTTTTTTGATGCTTGTTTTTCCCAAGCTCTTAAAGTTTTTTCGTCTAATTTTGTCAATATGACGTGTATTAGCAACTGACCCCATTTATTAGTGTCATGCCCTAAGTTTTCCAGAGCCTTCATGTTACCCATTAATTCATCTATAAATTGTCTTAGACTTCTAGACGATTCCTCGTCTATCGACTGAAGGTCATAAATCGCTTTCGTGTGTTGTTGCACTAAAATTCGTTCATTATTGAATCTTTCATTTAAACTTTTCCACGCTATTTTGTAATTTTTTGCTGATGTTTCAAAACATTGTATGACTTTTAATGCATCGCCTGCCAAAGAATTTTTCAAATAGAAAAAACGCTGCACATCGGATAACGCTTCATTTTCATGTATTAAAGCGATAAATATATCATTAAACGTCGACCACTCTTTGTAGCAGCCGCTAAATGTTGGTACATTAAGTGGGGCTAGGTTGACTATTGATGGTTGATTTGACGTGTTGTTAATTGTTCTTGTAGATGTCATGATGTTTGTGGGTGAAATTTGATCGACATCGTTCGAATGATTCATTTCATTCATTATTTTGTCATATTCTGTAACTGCTTCGAAATAAATTTCTTCAAATTGAATTCTATATTCATCTTCTGTATCATCTGTTTCCTCAAGTCCCTCTATTTCCTCTTGGACTTTTTGGAAATTTACCCAAGTTTCTTCAATTTTTTCTCTTCTGGTTTTAAGATTGTTTTTATCTCCACCATCGGACTTCACAGCTAATACATTATTAAGGAATCTTGTCAATTGCCCTTTTAATACGCCACGCCTTTTAATTAACGTTGCGTTATCGTGGATTGTTTTGTCATCCATTGTATTTTGGTTACTCAAAACCCAATGGCTAATTTTAGACACTAACTAACATTTCATTATTTAAACACTTGAAAACGCGAATTACACGAACTTAACGAACTTAACTCAACGAAACAAACGAAAAACGAATTTATTTATTTTTATTTAATTAATTATCGCGATTCGAAGGACCATTTAATGGAATAGAGCGGGATTTTAATATTAAAATAATCGAACGCTCTTATTTATTGTTGAAAAAAATTTTTTATTTATTACGAGCGCGTCGCCTGTTTGGCGGTGGAACGTACACTGGTGTTATCAAAAAAAATACAAATGAACATAGGCCGACCACCACCACCGGACACTATCACAAGTTTATTATGAGGCGCCGACNTCAAAAAAGTATGTCGAATGATAAAGGGATATAAATATTATTTCTCGTAAAAAAAATGTATTTATATAACATACACTTTTCAATAAGTTATAGCACTATATAGTTAAAAATGTAAAAAATAAAATTGAGAATTTTCACACAAAAATAGCATTTGGTAGCCATTTTCACCGCGAAAATAAAATAAAGTCAGAAATTTTTTTTTCCATAATAAAGTACATTACGTTAGCTTTAATTTAAGATATATATAAAAGTGTCAGACCTTCCGGAACATTTTCAAAAGTTAAGTTGAATTAGTTAATTTTTTGTAAAAAAGATACCATTTTGAAACCCTTCCTGTGGGTTGGTAAAGGGTTAAATTTATGAAAAAAATATACCAAATGATAGTTAAAGATACCAAGCATCTATGAAAAATAAAGTTATATTGATTTGTTCATTTTTGAAAAAGTTATGGCAGTTTATAGTAAAAAAAATTGAAAAAATTTCGAAAATAATTGATTTTAAAATTTGTATTTTTTTTTTTTTTTGAGGTTTCTCCCATTTACGGGAAACGAGGGAATATTTTTCAATTTTTGAGGGTAATGTCTTCGACTAGATACGATTTGTGATATTTTGACGTATCGTTGAAAGAAATCCGTTCGGTGAGATTTGAGAAAAAGTGGTAACAGACACACAAAAAAAAAAACAAACACTATATAGTAAAACCAATACCTTCTTAGCTTCGCATCGAAGCTAAAATTATCTTGAAATTGACCTTCTCGACGTCTTTTTAAAATTAAGGGGTGTACGAATACTTGTTTTTTTTATTTATTTTATGTTTTTTTGTACAGCGAAGATACTTGGCGTATACAACACATGCAACTTCTACATTATCTAATGTATCCATACTTACTTTAACTTATTGTATACTTTAAAAAATTAAAAAATAATCAGAGCATATGATACCACGAGGAATTTCGAATCTGTTATGATTATACTGTAGCTTTTGGCGGGCTAATTTTCATTGTAAAAACGCGTCAAAACGCTTGTAGTATGCACATGAACGGCGTTCGCGTTCGAAACGCGAACGCGCGCGATTAAACGCCTAGTGTGTAAGCCTCTATATCATTGTTAAACGAATTTATCATTTCAAAATATCACCATCTATACGCTATAAAATATTAATAGTATATTCAATTATATAATCTGTGGTAGAAGTAACATAGATAATGCTATTGTTAACAATCTTTGGCTTGTGCGATATATTGACTTTAATAATATCATTACACTATTTCAACGAATTCTATATTTAGCTGTGGAATACTTATCAGTTCGTTATCAATGTTAATTTGCACCTTCACTACACGGAGAAATAAATCTGTATTGTAGAAGATCTGTTTTTTTTTTACTTTTATAATAATTTGTTAATAAAATAATGAGTTCAAAATTATTTTTTATCTTTAAACTAAAAAATCCTGAAACAGCGGTGACTTCTAATCAAATAATTAAAAGTCATATTACATAAATTATTCTATTGTTGGACTTATTACGTATAGTCTTTTCACTTTTTATATTTTAAAATTTTCTTTTAGACACCCAGCTTGAATATTGCTAATAGTAACATAACAAATAAATTGGTTATCGTCACTAAAGATAAATAAAATAAACCTACATATGAAATTACTTCTACAGGCAACTTGAAATTTGATTTAGGTGATCTACAGTCTGGTCCAAAAAAATCCATATTAGAGGTAAATCATGTATAAAACTAACAACATAATATTTACATTGTATGTTAAATATATATTTTAATTACTATTAAGCCTATTATAGGAACGGTGTACTTATATGAATGTTCGGCATTGGTTATTCGTCATCTTCCCGGCGGTTGTCAGTATTTGTTACACGAATCAAAAGGATATAAATATTTGGATTTTGTTAGTTACATATGTATCTCTATACGCCTGTTATGAAATAAATTTTGGGTCCATTCTTTATATATTATACAGGGGTGTCAAATTTATTTGTTTAAATGGCAGCATACATATTAAACTAGTTTATAATATAGAATATTATCCAATTAAGAAAATAACTATAGACAATAACTTTTGGATCAATACTTTAAAAGTTATTAGAATTTTAAAATATAGTACTGATGGTGAAGCATAGTTACTGCTATTTTTATCATTAGTCATTATTTGGTCACACTTCTTCTGCCACCTAAGTACAAAAATTAGAATATCTTCCAAAGCACTAGTCTAAAAGTTCTTGTTTTAAATTACAAATACCATTTCCATTAACATAACCATGGCTTCATTTTATGAGGTTGAATATTTTTGTGTATGGTATAATTATTGTTCAAAAATTAACATTTATTATTTGTTTTTTATATTTATTAGTTATGTGGGTCTAGAGTTCTTGCAAATAGAAAACTAACAAATCTGGATGATCATGTTATTATTATATTACAAAAACTCATTTAACTCTTATTGCAAAATAGACAAGACATTATAACGTAACTGTCAAAAAAACTGACACTATTCATACCCAGCTAATAAGTCAATCTAAACTAGAATTTGCCGCAAATAGGTAATGTATGAAAAGTCTAATTGATATGACAATTTTTTGAATATCTAAAGACTGACTTGACACAATGAAAACAGATCATCATTAAATCAAGGTAGGGAACTAATTTTAATGATCTAATCAAGTAATGAAAACTGTGAAGATAAAATTATTAATTTCTTATTAAATAATTTTTCTTAGGGAATTTCAACAAAACCTATGTTTTATTTTCCAAGAATATACCCATATTTTCTGAAATATTTAACAAAGAAACAAATTACACTAGTCACCATATTCAAAATGAAATAATTGAACCATGTGCAAATAGCGTATACGAGTAAATAGTATAATGTGTGATGAAGCAAGGTAATAAATTCAACAATCAGCATTGATAAAAAAATTTATAATTAATAAATACTAATATTACTATTAAATTTTTGCTTTAGTTTTAGATTTTATAAAGAAGAACAAGTGTTTAATATTATTTTGAAACTTATAAATTAAATATTAAAGCTCAAATAATTTCACAATCCTATAATGTTTGGAATTTCAGTGGAAATATCATGTCTGGAAATTTAATGGAGTCAATCAAGAATAAGAATTGGTATGTTTTATAGAATAAATCTTTTGGTTGCAGATAGGTGAAAAATGTTTAAACTAAAAACCAATATTAATAAAATATGTTTGTTTTATTAAAATAATAAAATTTAATTTTGTAATAATTAAAATTTTTTAGGAAACCTTAAGTTTTTTTTACTTGATTAAATGTATTTACGTTCATTTTTCTCATCCCCAAAGAATTGTCAATTAGTTGAATTGCATAAAAACTTGGACATAAAAACAAAAACTATGGGCGCATTAGTAATAATAGATGGAATTGTAGAAACTGTGAAACCATTAAACAATGTTTCTAGAGTATTCTTATTGTACTTAAAAGAGAAATAGAAAATTAAACTGATAAAGTTGTCAATAAAGCAAAAGGTATAATTTATAAATCACTATTGTTTTTTATCCAATTGATGTAGATTTCATTGATAGTTGTTTTGTTAGAATTACTCTAAACAATTCCAAATGAGACATTTATTATAGTTTAGTTCATTATGCACAACATCTTGTGTATGATCTTGGCTGTGCTTAAAGCAGAGACTGACAATCAAAGTTCCACTGTTTCTAGATAATAAAATGTAAAACTAAAATAATAACTATTCGCTATTGATACATTTATTATTTGTTTTATTATTTATTATTCACAATATTATTTAAATTGATTTTTGCAAACTGGGATGATACTCAAATAATATATTTTCAACAGTAATAAATAGTTTTTTTTTTAATTATTATCTACTTATTTAAAATAAAAGACTGTCATGAATTTTTAATTTATTTGTTCTCTCCGCATAATGAATAGATATAAAAATACCTTTGTATCTTTGAAATTTTATACTAGGAAAGATTAGTGTAATAAAAGTTGGCTGTGAGTGAAATAAGTTACTGGGAATCGTTTCTGTGGTATCAAAAACATACTTTCAACAAAATTCAATAGTTTATATTTTGTATTTTTATAAATATTTTCTTCAGTTTTAAAAATAAATATTGTAAATTTTATTTTATTAATTTTTTTTCTGACACATAATATTTAAAATGTAATGTTTCACATTAACACCAAGTTCAGTCAAAGATGGTTCTTGGCTAAACCAATTATGAATGGAATGGGTATTATCTTTGATTTGCAACAAAAATCAAACACCACCAATGAGAAAATCACAAAAATAATTTTGTTGGCATCCTTGGGATTAAACTCAGGAACCTGTGCNCATCCTTGGGATTAAACTCAGGATCCTGTGCGCCATTTAAAGAGTACAGGTTAGTGAATATTCAATATTATATTTATTTTAATTTTTGTAATTTTAAAAAACAAAATAGTGAAATTGATTTATAATTAAATATATTTATGTCTTTTATTCTAAAGCTGATAAATAGTTATTCTTTATTTTTTATATAATTTTTGTACAGAGAATCTGTATATTTAGTGTATAGAATTTTTTTTACCATACATGGTTAGTAAGAAAGAAAGCTAAAAATGTAATTCGTTTATTGTTTTTATTTTATAACTCTGTAAACAACATCGATAATGAAATACATAGATCGGTAAACGTTTTATAACACTAATTATATAAATGCTGTTTCTGCTAAAAAATATAAATAACTTTAAAGTAATTAATACTGGCTAATTGTTAATGTTAATAGTTTTTATAATAGTAAAGTATTTTTAATAATTCAAAGTTAAAATTACTATGGAAACAAATACACATAGACATTTTCTTAGTAAATTTGAGTTTTTTAATACTTTGTGATTAACTGAAATTTCTATTTTCGTGTTTATTATAATAATAATGAATAATTAAATTTGTTTTTATTATTTATCTTTTAAACATTAACTGTATTTACAAGTAATCAATGTGTTATGGGAAATTATTTTATACTATATACAGTGATGCAATTTCTTTTAGAAATCGAATACAATTTTCAATAATAACACAATGCAGTAAGATGAATATTACTTGTTGTTTAGCTTTCAGACTAATGCCAGTCATAAAATATATTTATTAAAATATTAATTTGACACATATGAAATGACCAACAACAGAAATTTATCAAGGTAATTTTTATATTTTAATAATTTTAATAACATTTTCCAGACAAATATATAACATTCTATTTATGTAAATGTACATTAATTAAATTTTTTGAAACGTTAATTAGATATTTACTTTGAGTTTAAATAATTAAAACTGTTTATTTATCATGTATTGTTTCATTTTATTTAATATGTTTAACTCACTAATTTTTGTTCTATAATTTATTTTGCATATTAGTACGAGTAGTAGCGTTTACCAAATAATAATACTTTTCAAGGAGGGTTAAAAATAATGTTACAAATGAATTATTTAATGGTAATGATTAAATTGTATTAAAAGTTATTATTTTTTAATTAAAAACATTTGAAAAATGATGTATAAATTCAATGAGGTATAATTACATTTTTTTATTTTAGTAATATTTGAATAAAAAAGTTTGGACATTGCTAAATTAGTAGTTTTAGTGATTATTTTTTGTGACATTATCCAAAATCTGATACGTACCCACAATCATATTATATTATAGTCAAGTTTTAGTTTTTATTAGATACATATATTTCTTTAATAAACCTTAGCTGAAATTTTTTTCTGTATACTTATAATAATAATAAATTTATCATTTTGTTTTTTATTATAATAAACCTTTTAATATATTCTTAACTTGATTGAATGTAATTCAGAAAAATTGTAAGAATAGTATATCAAAATTAAGTCGAGAATGACGTCTAATTATTAAATTTTAGTAATTCTATATTTGAACTCTAGAATTATTAGCTATATAATAATTTTTAAGTTCATCCATAATGCCTTGTATGTATATCAACATTTTTTTTTTAAATAAGGATACATATTTTGCATTAAATGAAATGTTTGCAGTTTTATTTTAATAGTATAACATTTTAATTTTTAACAAAACTTTATACGTTTATTAAATATAAACCGTTAAATTTTTAAATTCTTAATTTAATATACATGTATAATATATTTTCTTTTAATTAGATTATTCTGTATTAATAAAAATGCTTTCCTAGGGACATAGAAAAAGCGATATGCCTTTGATGACACTAGTCTAACAATATAGCCTTTGCTATCTAATATCAATAATTTTTATAATATAATTACAATTAACATGAAAATAAATGACATTTAATACACATAGACATTTTCTACCTAAATTCGAGTTATTATAAACGGATTAATTAATTAAATTAGCTTGAATTCAACATTTTATGTTAAATTTGAAAAAGTGATGTAATTTGTATTGAAACATATTACAATAGTGGTTTTTATCGCTGTTAAAGTTAAATCTAAACTGATTTTCCATTTTGCGAAAACTTTTCTATAGGCACGTTGAATAAAATTTTAGTGAGTGTTATTATAATTATCTTACCCTAAAAATTATTATTATTTAAGAACACATTTGTGTCCTACATTTTTTGTGATGTCAATATCTCATAGCCTCTAGTTGCGCCCATACTACTGTATGTAATAGATTTTTGAAATATACTTAATTTCACTTTATACTTTCTATCCCCCACAAAAAATATTGAATAGTCGAATTATTTTATACGAGATTTAAAATTTTAAATAAAAAAAAATTATGGGCATTTATTAATAGAAAATAATATTTGACTATATGAAATTTAAACAAAAAAGTTGGTTCTTTTATTAATTATACCTCTTTATTATCATAACATAGAATGTTCAGTAAGTAAGGGAACGGGTTNCATAGAATGTTCAGTAAGTAAGGGAACAGGTTTCTATTGCTCTCATTGATTGAACAACTGGCTGGTTTTCTTACTTGTTGAACACTCTGTGTATATATGTATATATATATATACGAATTTGATTTGAGAACAGCCTATAAAAAGTCATATTGATATATGAAAGTTTGTTTTCATTTATGTTACACTTTCAAAACAAATGATGACTTTAAACTTATAATATAAAAATAGCGGGCTGTACATAGTTTGATATATCGAGACAGTTATGTCACTAGTACGCGCTATAAATTTGCAAATGTAAAAAAAAACTGGCTGTACTATGCTAACATTTTCAGAAAGATATGTCGCATGTACGAGTTTTAACATTTGCTATGGAAAAGTCATTTTTTCAATGTATCTTAATTAAATTGATACTTTCAAAGTTATTTTACTATTATTTTATAAGGCTAATGAATTGTGATAATTTTAGAGGTATCTTTAATTTAAGAACAGAATTTTTTTTTTTTTTTTATTCACATAGTCAAATTTATATTATATTAATGACTGCGATTTGTTTTTATTAATCAAAACACTAAATTTCTCGTACATTTTAATTAATATATTCAATATTTTTTTGTGGGTAAAAATGAGATGATTATTCTAATGTGAAGTGAAGTATAATCAAAAAATCTAGTACATTTAGATGTAAAGACACAACTGGAGGTTAAATAAAGTACCTTACAAAAAAAGTGGGATATATATGTGATCTTGTATAAAAATATGTTTTAGTGTTAAAAAATAATAGTAATACTCCCTAAAGTTTTATTCTAGTTGCGACTATGGATAGATGTCGGGAAAATAGGAAACATGTTTAGATTTAATTTTAACAGATATTAAAATCACTATTGTAAGATAAGATGTTTCAATAATAATGTGCTCAAGAAGTTCTGTATTCGTGTTTAACCTAGTTAGTAGGACCTAGTAGGACGAATTTAAACTCTTATTTAGTATTGATCATTAGTATAGTTAGAAAAAAGTATCAATTATGACTTTGTCAACAGATATTCTTAAAGTAAAATAGTAAGGCACATTGTTGTATATTAATAGATAAGAGGTTTCATTAATAACAGATCTAAACTAAACTTACGAATAATCGTGATCTGCTGGTATATTTGCGTGAAAGAATAAAATAAAAAACTATCATATTTTGTATATTTTTATTCATTACAAATAGTATAAAATATAAATTCTGTATTTTCATATTGACTAAGATTATATATTGTAAAACAAAATACAAATCATATTTAAAGTGCTAATTAAGTCATAATACCAAAATATTTATTATTATTATTTAAAGAGATTGCATTTTTTTAATTTATTAAATGATCATTTTTTATTATAAAAAAAAAAAGACACCATTGCAATTATATTTTATTAATGGAAGAAATTCTAAAATATGATAAATTTTTAATTGTAAATCATATTTAATGTGGTGTTAAATTTGTTCATAACACCAGAGATATTTTATTATTTTTAGATAAGATAACACTTAAATGATAGTTTGAATTGTTTATTTTGTATATTATAAAATTAACAATAGATTTCATTTTAATTATATTAAATAATAAGAGCCTAGTTTAAATACTACGAACAATACATTTTAAATCTCATTACCAGATTTTTTTCAAATAATGCAGATTATTTTAGTTGCTATTATAATATTCAATAATATTAAATATAATAATATAATATTAAAAATATTATTGAATCCTATGTATAAAAAGTAATTCTTTATGTATTTTGATTATGTCTTTATTTATGTAAATAAAAATAATCAAGTTAATATAAAAAAATTAATATTAATTATCTACAGCTCATTAATTAAAAGTAAAAAATCTTAATTAAACCAACTTCCAAAAAACATTCATGTATTTTGTAAAAGATATTTACATCATCAGTGAGAAACCAGTATTAATCACGGTTTATCATTAAGTTTGATTTTATTTATTTATTTATTTTTATTTTATTTATTTATTTTATTATTAAACGTAATATACAATCTGTATCAACAGACACAATAAGCATATTTGTAAAGAGTTACAAGAATGACATGGAAAATTTGATGAAAGAAGCCACCCATCAAAGGCACTTTCTGTGGATTTTTTTTAAAATTTTTATTACAGTTTTTATTTGAAATTACCTTATGTTAAGAGATCACGACACCATTTACGCTTCAGACGTCGAGGGGGATTACCAGGTATGGAAGGAGTAGATAAGTTTTTTATAAGTTCATTAGGGTGGTTATTTAGTTTAGAATGGAATCTTTTATAAAAAATTTTTGCTTCGTCGTTAATTGTTTTAAGTTGGGTGTCAGTATGGAGGGTGTGATTAGACACGTAGGGTGGGGCGTTCATTATTTTACGGAGAGCAATATTTTGAAAAGTTTGTATTTTTAGTATGTTTGACTTTTTTGCGTTTCCCCAGTATTTGTTGTAGTTGTGGATCTCTTTAATATTATAATTAATAATTAACACTAGATGATTTTTACTTTAATTTATTTATAATAACTTAATGTGCTTGTTACAGTCTTATGTAATATTGTAATGGTGTGTGTCATGTATATTTCATGAAAACTAGATCGCACACTGATAGCACTAACAGTGCATGCATACTACAGAGTTGAAGACCGTATGTCCAAATGGGTTTGAGAAGCGCTTTATAAATCAGGAGTTTGGTTTGAATGGTAGTGGAGTGATTATTGCTTATTAGAGGATTGAGGATACGGAGACGATGATTCAGTGCTAGTCTTTTAATTCTGATATGATGAGCCCACGTTAATCTTTGATCGTTAAATTTAAATCTAAACAGATTTTCCATTTGGCCGGAACTTTTCTATAGACACATGTAGAATAAAATTTCAATGAGTGTTATTTTTATTTTCTCACCCTAAAAAATATTTTTATTTAAGAACACATTTTATCCTACATTTTCTGTGAGGTCAATATCACATAGCTTATAGATTATAGTTTAGATTACATTATACTTTCTATCCCCCACAAAAAATATTGAATAGTCGAATTATTTTATACGAGATTTAAAATTTTAAATAAAAAAAAATTATGGGCATTTATTAATAGAAAATAATATTTGACTATATGAAATTTAAACAAAAAAGTTGGTTCTTTTATTAATTATACCTCTTTTTTATCATAACCTATACAGGGTGTTCAGTAAGTAAGGGAACGGGTTTCTATTGTTCTCATTGATTGAACAACTGGCTTGTTTTCTTACTTGTTGAACACTCTGTGTATATATATATATATGAATATAATTTTGAGAACTGCCTATATAAAGTCATATTGATATATGAAAGTTTGTTTTAATTTATATTACACTTTCAAAACAAATGATGACTTTAAACTTATAATATAAAAATAGCGGGCTGTACATAGTTTGATATATCGAGACAGTTATGTCACTAGTACGCGCTATAAATTTGCAAATGTAAAAAAAAACTGGCTGCACTATGCTAACATTTTCAGAAAGATATGTCGCATGTACGAGTTTTAACATTTGCTATGGAAAAGTCATTTATTCAATGTATCTTAAATAAATTGATACATTCAAAGTTATTTTACTATTATTTTATAAGGCTAATGAATTGTGATAATTTTAGAGGTATCTTTAATTTAAGAACAGAATTTTTTTTTTTTTTTTATTCACATAGTCAAATAATTTTTATAAAAATTACATTACTACACACTTTTTTTTTATCTAAACACTAAATTTCTCGTATATTATAATTTATGTATTCAATATTTTTTTGAGTGAAAATCCAAATAATTTATGAAAAGAGTCTAAAGTAAAGTGAAATTTATTCCAAAAATGTAGTACATTTAGTTGAATAGGCATAACTAGAAGCTATAGTAATTTACAAAAAATGTAGGATATATCTGTGTTTTTATATAAAAATAGCTTTTAGTGTGAAAAAATAATAATAACACCGTGTAAAGTATTAATTCTAGTTGCGCTTGTAAATTCCAAAAAAATGGGAACTCATTTAGATTTTAATTTCAAAGCAATTAAAATCACTATTTTAAATTATTTGAATAAGAATGTACATAAGAAGTTCTCTATTCGTGTTGAGCCTAGTTCTAGGACGAATTAAAACTCTTATTCAGTATAGAANTTCTAGGACGAATTAAAACTCTTATTTAGTATAGATAACAAGTGTAGTTAGATAAAGTATCAATTATGACTTTGTTAACAGATATTCTTAAAGAATGATAGTAAGGTATATTGTGGTAATTTTTTAAATACACCAACTAGCTATACAGAAAACATAAAAAAACAAAAAGCTACTTGTAGTTGAATTTTCCGTGTATTATATATGTTATAATAATTGCATAATAAAAATTATGAAAAAAATTCGAATAAAGTTATGTTAAATATTCAAATGCCATTTACTATAAAAATAATTTTTATGATAATAGTTCATAATTTTGGCCTAGTTTATATGATTAAATTTCAAATTTTAAATGTCAGATACTAGATTTATTGTGTATTATAATAATGAATAGATTCTATTTTCGGGAACTGAATTAAAATTTCCCTAAAATTAATGTGGGATATATTTTTTTGGGGGGTTGCGGTAAATTAAATTAGGAATTAATACATATCTAACACTACTAAATACTATTTTACGTTAAGTTTTAATCTGTGAAATACAATTTTAATAACTCAATAATAATTGTAATTATAATAGTTCTATTCTTTTTAATTACAAATTTTAATGGAAATAAAAAGAAAACAAAGTATATTTATTTCAATATATTTATTATTAACATTAATGTAAAATAAAGATAATTTTACTAATTACATATAAGGTATAAGGTTAAGTTTAGAGAACTCGCATGTAGTTCCTATTCTAGGTAATTACCAAACTAGTTGACGCGAGATGAGATTTTTTNATTACCAAACTAGTTGACCCGAGATGAGATTTTTTCTGATACTATTATCGTTATTGATGTAAAAAAAATGCTAGTTAATCACAATAATTTTCATATTAATAAATAAAGATCAATTCATTTTTTACCGTTTTATCTTTTCAAGGTACTTTCGTACTCATACCCCGAAAGAAAAAATTATTTTAAACAATAAGTAGTAACTTACCCCACCCAACAAAAATTATTATTTTATTTGGGGTTAATATGTACCTATATTTAAGGTTCTAGAAGATTTGATTTTCAAAAAATTGTTTTATAATGATAATAATTATAAATAACGTATTAAAATTACCATGTATACAATAATAAAATTATGATATCTTACCCGTGAAAAAAACTAAATGTATGTTTTGGAGAGTGTCTTTTGATTTTTCATAAAAAAAATAATACCATGTTTTTTCCAATTGAATAAATATAATATATAATCTCTTCATTTATTTTTTTCAACAATTATTTGAATTTAATGATTCGATAAAATTTAAATTAACATAGGGAAATATATGTATTTCACTCTTTTTGTGACTAAAGAATAAGTATAATATAGAATACTGTACCTTAGTAAAATACATATCCAAGATAAATAAATGAATTAAATTATATGCTAGTCACTAAAGAAAACTTTTAGTGCTTCCATATAGTTTGCAAAACAAATTCAATAACTCCAACATAAATACTAGCTGATATCGTCACGGCATTTTATATAGGCAAATTAACTACATGTGTGTACACATTGTNTTTTATATAGGCAAATTAGCTACATGTGTGTACACATTGTTCACAATTTTGTTCATAATAATGTTTTTTAACATAAATGGTTTTGCAAATTTGTAGTACCTTTTCAATGACTTTATTATTTATTTTAACACATGTGATAAAACTATCGATCATCATGAGTGTCAAAAAACTTTTTATAATTTCAAGTTGCTAGTAGGAGATGACTACATCCTTATTCATTAATTGCTTTGAAAGCTAAACCAAAATAAATTTTAAAATTAAACTGTAAAAATAATAGACGATTAAACCGTGTTCCCATTTCATAGCCATATGGAAAATTTGAAATTACACCTTTGCTGCAGCATAGGTTCAATTAATCCACTTCTACAACCTCTTACATTGATTTCATTGACACCTGTTTTTATATAAAAATATAGACGTTTCAAGATATTTATAAAGTTTATTTATGTACATCAATGATAACAAAATATTCGTGTTTGTTATTCTTTACAATAAAAAATGTTTGTTTTTATAATTAAGTTTTATACACTGGACTACAAGGAACTTTTTTTAATGATACATAAAATGATCACAACTATTATCTACTTAAAGAATTTACCTTCTAAAGTTGAAAAAAATGTCAATTTATCAATTAAAAAGTTACTTAGCCCACATTCTCCATATAGATAATTAAAATCATTCATTTTTAATGTTTTCAAAGTATTTATTTTCGAATTAGGTTTGATGGGTTTCAACTACAAAATTAAATAATTGTACTTCATAATATATTAATTTTTTATCTTTATTTGTGTGTGATACTAACAGTCTATAATTTCCAAATGTTTACATTTGTCAATCCATGAAAAATCGTCCAGAAGTGTTTACACGACCACCTAATTTTTTTCTTAAATTTTTATGGTTTTATTCTTTATGCTATATTTGATTAAAACAATATTTTATTATGACCTTCCCATTTGTATGACTATTTTAATGTAAAAAATGTTAAAAATAGCCAGACGTTAAAAAACACAGATTATTCAATATTAACTCAAAGAAAAATTTTAGAATTGACCTTGTTACGTCGCTATTTAGGGGTTGAACCTAAATGCCCGTCAACAGTATTCTAAGGGACCAACGGGGGATAGCTGGCTAGGCTATATCTACCTTAGGTACTGGGGTTTCCTATTTAATTTATATTGCCTTAGAGAAACTACCAAGGGTCGCACTACAATATATATATATATATATATAACACTCTTGGTTAACGGCGGTATAAATATTTATTGATATAACCTGCTGGACACCTAGAGATGATATAATCCAACTGGGAGCTAGCGGAGACACACACACTATTTACGTGGTAGGTAAGTAAGGTTAAATATAAGACAAGACTAATGGTCGCGATGATGATAAAGAGTCAACTACCGTTTTGGATCTTAGTATTATGGCACAGTAGCCGTGAATTTCAAAAGTATTTATGTGTGCAGTTTTCCCTCCTGTAGTAATACATGTGTCACTGTGTCAACAATATAAGCCTAGTCGGCATTACAATAATAATATGAGATATGATCACATAATATGATCGTATCATCCTTATTATAACTTAAAGTTTACATTAAAAAAATATTTATGTGAAATTCCATACTTTAATGACTTTCTAAAAATGGCGTTTTTGAGCTCAATTAAAAACATTAAGAAGTTATTATTTTATAGTTATTTTCAAATGTGATATTGTATAGTGTATAATATATGTTTCCACTAAATTTAAAATATTTAAACAATTTTCTTGAGGTTTAGACGCCTACAAAAATTTGAAGTTTGAGAAAAATGTGTGACATGTAAAATTTAGCATCAGAAAATCAGTAAAAATTCGCTCAAAATCAAATAATTTAATGATAGTTTTTTGTTGTTTTCAAACCACATTTTTGTAATTGTTTTATATATTATTGTGTATGTAATATATTACAACACAATGTAACNTATTTTATAGTGATTTTCAAATGTGGTACAATACAATGTAACTATTATAAATATTATAATTATTTAATTCATTATATATAATAATTATATAGACACTTTTCTGTGAGAANATTATATAGAAACTTTTCTGTGAGAATTGTGTATAGGTTTTATAGCTTGTATCGTGGATATTATTAATTTTAAATCTAATACTTTGACGATGTTTGTCTTTATAGATGTCTTATTAGATAATCTCATTTTTATATACCATTGTTATTGACTCAGTCTGTTATGAGATGGTCGTGCAACTACTTCTGTATAATTTCGCATGGATTGACCCTGATGTAAACGATCGATTTAATAAAATTTTTACTCATTACTTTTATTTTGTAAAATGTGTATAGTATTTATAGATCTGGAGAAAGCGTATGACAGAGTACCGAGAGAGGTTTTAAAAGGACATTCGCGGTTGATCTCGGTAAGAGACATTTTGTCTAATGTTTTTGCCATTTCCGAATTTAGTGTAAATAAAAGTGGTGAATAGAAAGAGTAGAAAGAAAAAAAGTATTTAAAAATTAAGAGAAAAGGAAAGAAAAAAACTAAGTGAGTTGGTATGTATTTGACGGAGTGGGTATTGATTATATTTATATATATCTTTTTATAAATTCAATACAATCACTATTCCTATTAAATAAGAAGAAATTCAACAATTACTCAAAATTTACTAAAGTGGTAGTATACTTCAAAAGCAATTTTTTTCAGTAAGCAATGGTCAAATAAATCCTATCTGATTTTTTTTTGAACACTGCACCGGGTTGATAACCTTTGCGGGGAGCCAAAAGTTGACACGGTATTTAAAGGTTATTAATAATAAATTGTGACACCGTTAAGATTTGACTATGGAGTCAATTTATTTTATTTTAAGTTATAATAATATTATTATAATTTAAAATATACAAAAAACTGGTGAACCGTAAGGTGCGGATAAAAACAAAACAAGGCCTTGGTAATAACACACGGCACATACGGCGGAAGTAAGTCACAGATGAACTAGTTTACATAGTCGCCGACGTGTCTCGCGGTGCTGCATCCCCTGACCTGTCCTATCTACCGACCGCCGGATAAGACAAACTTGTGTTATCGTCAACACTAATGAGTGCGACGGTGGACAGCCGATAATCACGACCGGATAACGTGCTAATTCACGGTAAATGAATAGTGCGCTATTACGGGCCGTGTCACATGTCTTATTAGGAGAAAATAGGGAGGAAATTAATCAAAGGCTAGAGGTGTTGAAAAAAAGGGTTTGAAAATAAGTAGGAGTAAGACAGGGTATATAGAGTACGAGTTTGATAAAGGAGAACACGAGGTAGGTCAAATAAGGAGACCAGTGACAAAAGGCGAGGACGTGATTGGAGAGGTGAAAA
The DNA here is from genome assembly GCF_025091365.1 of Daktulosphaira vitifoliae. Taxonomy (NCBI): domain Eukaryota; kingdom Metazoa; phylum Arthropoda; class Insecta; order Hemiptera; family Phylloxeridae; genus Daktulosphaira; species Daktulosphaira vitifoliae. The sequence continues at coordinate 14,644 of NW_026099688.1, read as the reverse complement.
GTTTTAAGTATTTAGGATCACTTGTGCAAAAGAGCGGTGGTATTGACGAGGATATAAGACACAGGATTAAGTGCGGGTGGTTGAAGTGGAGAGATGCGTCTGGTTTCTTATGCGATAAAATAATTCCTATGAGACTGAAGGGTAAATTCTACAAGACTGTAGTGAGACCAGCTATGATGTATGGTTCAGAGTGTTGGGCGGTTGATAAGAAAGTAGAGCAGAGAGTGAGTGTAGCAGAGATGAGAATAATTAGATAGATGAGTGGAGTGATTAGAGAAGATAAGATAAGAAATGAGCATATAAAAGGGAGTATAGGTGTAGCGTCAATCGTGGATAAGATGAGAGAAAATAGACTTAGATGGTTTGGTCATTTTATGAGAAGAGAGAAATCGGAAGCCGTAAGAACAGTTGTAGAAATGAACGTTGAAGGGAGAAAAGGTAGCGAAAGACCAAAAAATAAATTGAGAGATGTTATTGAATGCTATATGAGGACATCTGATGTGAGCGTACAGGATGTGGGAGATCGTGTCAAGTGGAAGTTTAGGATTAAGGTGGCTGACCCCAAATAGTTGGGATTAAGGCGAAGAAGAAGAAGAAGACTTTTATTTTGTAAAATTTAATTTTAAACAAATTTTGTATGAAATATTAGGTTGTATTGTATATGATTCGTCTGATATGATGAAATATTGGTAAATATGCCAATTTCGACAATTTTACGAATTATTACGTATTTTGACTTTTTTGTATATAACTAATGGTTATTAAATTGTTCGTAATTTTTTTTTCTATTGTATTATAAAGTTAAAAATAAGGGTTCCCATNATAAATTTAAAAACTGAAAAGGTACCCGGGTACCTTTCCAGTCACATAAGGGTTAAGAAAATGATAAATAAGGGTTTTTATCCTTGAAGGGACGAAAAAATAATGGTTTGACTACATTTTATTGTAGAATTTTTTAAACTTGATATTTTTTCTCTATAATAAAATTATAAATTCTCAATATTTTCTGAGAAAATGAGTGTATTACCAGATTTTGATCACTCTGTATAAACACAATTTGGTGGGTGAGCCCAAAGAATTTCCAAAATTTAAAAAATAAAGGACACCATAATACATATGGTCAACATTAAAATATGCTATGATAGACCATAACTTATTCAACAATTGAAATTGAACAAATATTATATAAATGTACCAATTGTTATGAGTAGACGTATGGTAAAAGCAGATATCTTTCACATATTTATTCCACAACCGTTTAATATGAACTAACACAATTTACAATAACAATATCACCTATACCCCTGTACAGGTGACTGATCAGTGTGACCACTGGTACATCACACCTTCCCCCCTTTTGTAAAAATTACAATATATACAAATATGATAATACACTATACAATATAACACTAGAACAAGGAATTAATCCACTAAAAAAACCCAGCACAGGGGGGTCGCGGCACAGTGGTGACGTGGCATAGTTGGATCAAGTATAATGATATCCGATAGTGATTAAAATCACTATCATAATAAAACGCTTCGATGCAAATCTATAGATAGTGTTTAATTTTAAAAAATTGGTGGATTATTTCAAAAGCTTCATAAAGTGCTAGTTCCTTATTAATATCCTGATTAAGACAAAGTATGTCGAATAAAAAAGAGATTATTAGAAAATAGTATTTCCCATAAAAAAATTATATTGATCAATACACTTTTCAATAAGTTATAGCATTATAAAGTTAAAAATGTAAAAAATAAAATTGAGAATTTTCACACAATAATAGCATTTGGTAGCCATTTTCACCTTGAAGATAAAATAAAGTCCGAAATTTTTTTTTNTACTACGTCCTTATAAGGTGTAAAATTAACAACGCTATTTTAAGTATAATAAATTATATACTTTTCAAATACAAAATATAAATTTGTTAACTATACATGCTATTTAGAGATGTCACAGAAGGACTAACCATACATACTAAATATTTAGAAGGAAAATAAATTTAAAAACTGAAAAGGTACCCGGGTACCTTTCCAGTCACATAAGGGTTAAGAAAATGATAAATAAGGGTTTTTATCCTTGAAGGGACGAAAAAATAATGGTTTGACTACATTTTATTGTAGAATTTTTTAAACTTGATATTTTTTCTCTATAATAAAATTATAAATTCTCAATATTTTCTGAGAAAATGAGTGTATTACCAGATTTTGATCACTCTGTATAAACACAATTTGGTGGGTGAGCCCAAAGAATTTCCAAAATTTAAAAAATAAAGGACACCATAATACATATGGTCAACATTAAAATATGCTATGATAGACCATAACTTATTCAACAATTGAAATTGAACAAATATTATATAAATGTACCAATTGTTATGAGTAGACGTATGGTAAAAGCAGATATCTTTCACATATTTATTCCACAACCGTTTAATATGAACTAACACAATTTACAATAACAATATCACCTATACCCCTGTACAGGTGAATGATCAGTGTGACCACTGGTACATCACACCAATTAATTGTAATAATCAATCATCTTAAAGTTTTGCAGTGGCGTATCTAGGATTTTAGCGTTTAAAGTGTAGCGTTTAATTTATAATTCTATATGATAAATATATTTAGTAGTACTAAAAAATTTGATAAGAATTGTTAATTAAATTTATTTCCTATAATTTATCACAAAATACTCTTTGTAATTAGGCTGTATTATTCAAACCTAAAAGAACACGGTACAACTACTACGCATAATTCATGACAAATTTTTTTAATTGTGTAAAAACGCTATCAGAAAAAATTTAATCATACTAATTTGTTTAAAGAAAAGTTTCATATGAAAATATAATACGTTTCTCTTATCTGATCAAATTCTTCATTTTCCTAACAAAAAATTTATAATTTGATATTCGATTTTACATTTCATATTAATTATTTCAATAATAAAAAATATTTTATTATTTCCTTTTTTTTTT
>NW_026099688.1:10521-11200 GCF_025091365.1 Daktulosphaira vitifoliae | reverse complement strand
TTTTTTTTTTTTTTTTTTATATATATATATACTTCACCTCAACATATGGTTTTCAATCCAATCTTCGTCGCCATATTGTTATGTGTAGACGTAGAGTAAAAGCAAATATGTTTCACATATTTATTCCATAACCGTTTAATATGAACTAAAACAATTTACAATAACAATATCACCTATACCCCTGTACAGGTGAGTGATCAGTGTGACTACTGGTACATCACACCAATTAATTGTAATAATCAATCATCTTAAAGTTTTGCAGTGGCGTATCTAGGATTTTAGCGTTTAAAGTGTAGCGTATAATTTATAATTCTATATGATAAATATATTTAGTAGTACTAAAAAATTTGATAAGAATTGTTAATTAAATTTATTTCCTATAATTATCACAAAATACTCTTTGTAATTAGGCTGTATTATTCAAACCTAAAAGAACACGGTACAACTACTACGCATAATTCATGACAAATTTTTTTAATTGTGTAAAAACGCTATCAGAAAAAATTTAATCATACTAATTTGTTTAAAGAAAAGTTTCATATGAAAATATAATACGTTTCTCTTATCTGATCAAATTCTTCATTTTCCTAACAAAAAATTTATAATTTGATATTCGATTTTACATTTCATATTAATTATTTCAATAATAAAAAATATTTTATTATTTCCTTTTTTTTTT
>NW_026099688.1:0-10195 GCF_025091365.1 Daktulosphaira vitifoliae | reverse complement strand
TGATTTCACAATCTGTTGCTTGACTCGAGTAGTCAAAATAAAATATTTAAAAATATATACAATCTTAGTATAATATTTTATAGCCGGTGAAGCCAGTAGTTTCAGTAATAGAAAATCCAAAAATAAACGAAAATGATTTTGAAAGAATGAACCCATTAGGTATTCCAATGTTTCGTCGGGCAAGTATGATGTCGAGCAGTTCTAGCTCCGATACGTCATCGGAATACTTTTCTCTAGATGAATGGGATAACTAAATAAAAATTAATCGAAAAGTAAAGCTTGAATAAACAATGGCAAGTGGTAATTAATAAGTCAACCGCTCCTGAGCATAGTTAGTGTGTAATCGAAGAGTCATCAAGATGAGCTGAGGTTACCGGTTTGTCTAAAACGAACAGACAACCGGATCATACCTTGACTTTGTACTTTCTATGTTTTTAAAACCAATTGCTAACAGTAATGTTGGAGGTTTTTGAGAGAAATTTTTTAATTAAAAACTTAATATTATTATCCAGGCTAATATTTTCGAATTATTTTTTTTTGTCTACAATGTATTATTTTGATTTGTTCTAGAAATAAAAATGTAAAAATGTATGGTGTTGTTTAATTACGTTTTATTTTACTTTTACTTGAATTCTAATAAACTAATAAATTCAGGTAATAATATAAGTAGGGGTGTAAAGTATGAGCTGGGACCCCCCCCTAACCCATATGTTGTGGGTTTACCCTGTCCTAGGTTGTCGGGCGGTGTAAACGTCGGGGGGGGATATGGTGAAAGGCATAGGGCCCTCTTCACATGAAAAGTTAAGAGTGGAGGGCTCTCTCATGACAGTAAATATCACACGTCATCTACATGAACACTTTTTAGAAATTACTTTTTAAATTGTAATTAATAAGTAATTATAAGTTAAAAATGTTTATGTGGTGAAAGAAAAGGTTAATTTACGGGGATATATGTTTTGTGATTCATATATATATAATTGATTTTATTACATTTAATGAATATTGTCGCATAAAAGACGGATTATTACTCGAGTAAAATTAATAGTGACAGTTAAACGTTTTAAAAATGTTTTCTTGTGACAAGTGTGAAAAAGTGTTTGCATTCAAACATGGACTGGTACGTCATCTAAAGAGTCATGATGGTATACGATTTAGGTGTTATTTATGTCCATCTATTTTTTCGGATAAATGGGCACTCTCGCGTCATGTTAAGACAATTCATCGTGAGTATTACAATTGATTATTTAGTAAAATAGTAATATGAAAAGAGAAAATATATTAGTAGAGTGTTAATATAAGTGTAATATTTTGGATCTCGTAAAGTATGGTGTGGACTATAATATTGCTATTGGAAATCATGCTGATTCGAGGGCTATGTCAATGAGTGGTAAGTAAAGAAAATATATTATTAAAAATTCATATGCTAAAATTAATATATGAATATTTGTTTTTAGAAAATGTAAGTGTTGTGGAGAGAATGCAGGTAGGCCCCAGTGCAATTAGTCCTAAACGTCGCAAACAATGTAACACCGACAATACGATTAAAAGTAAACGGGTAAAGGTGAAACGATTACTAGACATTACGACGAGCGGTTTTCATAAAACGGGTGAATCATTAAATAGTCAAATTTTATGGTTTTACAAAAAGAATATTGAAAATGTAGTCCGGTATCAAGCGTTTTTGTCGGCAACAAGAGGCGATTTAGTTGAAAAATTACGCGACTGTCTTAAAGAAATGGGCCCGATAAAATTCAACTTAAAACTGGAGGCGACTTATACTGTACTGAATAATGAAAACAAGTATGAAAATCGGTCATTTAAAACGTCGGCAGTCGAGTTAATTAACGAGGACGATATCGATCATGCTGTGGATATTTCATACACAAAATTATTAGAAGAACAGGAAAACTATGCTGGTAAAGGTAGTAATTTTTCGTTTCTAATATACAGAGTGATTTTTTTATCATAACCCACTCAATTACTTACAGAATAATAATAAATTAAAAAAATTTTTTTATTATTATCTTTAGTTACACATTATTCTTGAATTATAACTATGTAATACTTTTTAAGTTCATCCCTTAGGCCTGGCAAGGGTGTCAACTTTGTTTTTTTTAATGGTAACACATATTTTTAATTTAATAAAATGTTTGAGTTTTTAATTCAATAGTAAATGGCATTTGAATTTTTAATAAAACTTAATTTGTTTATTAGATATAAACATTTAAAGTTTCAAATTTTTTAATTAATATACAGGTATAATACACAAGGGATTACAAATATAGGTAGCTAATTGGATTTTTATGACATTGCTGTCTCAGTCACGGATTGTTTATTATCAATTATGATTATCAATAGATATACTTTCTGTATTGTCAGTTAGTGTATTTATAAACTCACAACAATGTGCCTTACTACAATTGATAATAACAATGCTGTGTATCTGCTAATATCGATGTTATACTTATATTTCCGATTTTAGTCGATTGGTACAATCACAAATAACAAAGAATACAGCAAAAAGGATATTTTGTAAACGGTGTTTCACGGGCTTTAATAATGTACCTAAAATGTATAAACTACGTGGAGTTGAGGCGCTAGAAGAACATAAAAAAATTTGTGGCGAAAACAAACCGTTCTTACCTATAATGCCTGAAGAGGGCACTAAATTAAAGTTCGAGTCATGGGGCAAAACACAGGAACTTCCATTTGCTTCTCTCTGATAAACCATTTGACTGAGGATAGTTAGGACTAGATGTTCTAAGTTCAATGTTATATTCTTTTCAAAATTTTCTGAATTCATGTGAACCAAATGGTACGTTATTCGATACTATTATTTTGGGACACTCATGTACACTCATAATAGTCTTAAATTGACTAACCATTTCATTAGCAGTTTTTCTTAGTATTCTATTGATTTCTAACCACTTTGAATAATGATCTGCTATTACTAAATAGTCACTACCACCCAATGTTAGTATGTGACAGCTTACTATTTCAAACGGCAATGTTGGGGTTTCATGTGAAATCAGTGGTTCTTTAATATTAGCATTCCTAAATTTTACATACACATTACATTTGTTAACAAACTGTCTAATCTCATTTTCCATACTAATCCAATAAGCTAATTGTTTGGCTCTTAGTATCGTTTTTACAACTCCATTATGTCCTTCATGAATTAATTTTAAAACTTTATTTCGCAGACTTTTAGGTACAACTATTGTGTTATCTAATAAATTATCCCACTTTCTACAACAATTTTATCTTTTAATTTCCAAAAATGTTTTATACTTTCATGCAAATTTTTTTTATTAGTAGGCCACCCTTTATTATATATTTTAATCACTTCTTTTAATTCAATATCACTTTTTGTCTCTAAACTTATTATTTCAACATTAATGTTTTTATAATCTATTGCATGAATAACTCCTTCTATCTCTTCCTCTGAGTCTACATCATTCAAATAGTCTCTAGACAGCAAATCTGCAATGAACATAAGTTTGCCAGGTAAATTATTAACATTATGATCATAGATCATAATTTTCATTTTCATTTTTTGTAATCTTACAAAAACAAATTTATCCAAACTTTTCTTAAAAATTGTCACCAATGGTGAATGATCTGTTTGTACAAATATTTTGTATCCATATATATAATTATGGAATTTCTTACATGCGAACACTATACTTAACATTTCCTTCTCAATCTGTGCATATCTCTGCTCAGTTTCATTTAAGCTTCTTGATGAAAATGCTATAAGCCTATTCTCTTGAAGTAAGCAACAACCTAAACCAGTTTGTGAACTATCACATTGTAGTGTAATTTCTTTACTTTGGTCAAAATTAACCAATACCTGTGGACTAGAAATATTTTTTTTTAACTCATTCACAACATCATCATGAGTATTACTGCAACACCAACTAATGTTTTTTCTTAACAAATCTCTAAATGGTGTTATAATTGTAGACATATTAGGTATAAAATATCTCAAGTAATTAAATGCTCCTAACAGTCTTTGTAACTCTACTTTATTTTTAGGTGCTTTCAACTCTAACAGTGCTCTTACTCGGTCATCATCTGGTTTCATGCCTTCATTATTGAAATTCATTCCCAGATATCTAATTTCTCTTTGTTCATAATGAATTTTATTACTATTAAATTTTATATTTAATTCCTTTGCTCTCTTTAAGACTTTCTCAACTATTAAATCATGCTTTTACTCATCTAATGTTGCTATGAGCAAATTATCAAAGTAAATTAGTACATCTTCAATGTCACCAAAACATTCTAAGTTTCTTTTTTGAAATTTCTCTGGTGCACAAGACAAACCAAAAGGCAATCTTAAAAATCGATAAAAACCAAAGAGTGTACTAAATGTACAAAGAAAACTAGAGGCTTCATCTAACTCCATTTGCCAAAATCCACTTTTTAAATCAAATAATGTAAACCAACTTTTACCACTTAAGTTGATCCTAAGTTCTTCCAATGTAGGGATTAAAAATTGATCTCTTACTATAACTTTAGTCAACTCAGTTGGGTCAAGACAAATACTTAATGATTTATCTTTTTTTTCAACTATAACTATGTTACTAGACCATCCCTGTGGCCACTCAACCTTTACATTTACATCCAAATCACACATATCTAATAACGTTTTCTTAAGTTCATTTTTGATACTTTCAGGAACTCTTCTAGGAGGATTAAGTTTAGGCAAACAATTTTCTTTTATTCCTATTTTATATTTACCAGGAAAACATCCTAATCCATCAAATACTACAATATATTTTTTTATTATATTATCCATACCATCACTTGGCAGTACATTTATATTATTTACATTATTAATCCTATTTATAAACCCAAATTTAATACATGTACTTAAACCTAAGATAGGAATACAGTTATTATTACAATCATCAACAATAATAAACCTATTAATTATGTTTTTATTATTACACTTTAAATCAACATAGCCCAAATTTTTTATTTTAAAACCACCATAAGCATTTTTAAGTTTCTTAATATTTTTTTCACACTTTATTTTTTTATAAATGCTTACCTGTATAATATCAATGTTTGACCCAGTATCAAGTTTAAACTTAACCCATCAACGCCGAGAATTATTTTTTTCAAACTTTCTATTTTTTTTACTAAAAACAGATTAATATACAACACAAAAATAAAAAAAAATTATTTTGACACAAATTATGTCAAAACAAAGTAAAAACAATGTATTATCGGTGTGCGTGATAGCCGATAAGTAGTTCCATTCGGGTATTCTAAGAACGCGCGATAAAAATAGCAATACGAATGTCACCATATGGGGACGCCAGGCGTTGATGGGTTAATTGTGTAACTATCATTTATTTTAATATTTTCAACCCATTCATATTTTATTAAATTATTATTATTAATTTCAAAAAGTTTAAAATCAGGTTCATTACTATTGCTTACCCTATCTTCTTGAATATTATTTACTTGCTTAAAGCAAATTTTGTTCATGAACATGTTGCAATGAGCTATGGATACATAGTAAAAGCAGCCGACAGTGTACCCATAGAATTATTGCAACAGTATAATATTCAAACGACGCCCAAAATATACAGAGGAAATAAAAGCAGTGAGCCGGAGGAAGTAGTTAATCGTTTCATGGATGACGTAACTGAAGTGGTGTTGAAAATTGAAGAGTTACTCAAGACGAACGTTGATATTTGTATGACACACGAAGAAACTGAAGAGCATATAAAGAAAACCTGCTGTGAATTGTGTAAAGGTGGTTTTACAGAGAAAAATCATAAAGTAGCAGACCATGATCATTTGACAGGTAAATCATAAACATAACTATATTAAATGTATTGTAATTAATATAAAAAGAAAAATTTATATATATATATATATATTTATATTCGTTTCAGGTAGTTTTAGAAAAACACTTTGTAACAGTTGCAATTTAAAATTAACAACGCCCAAGTTTGTAAACGTATATTTCCATAATCTTAGCTCGTACGATGGACACTTTTTAGTTAAAGCCCTTGGAAGAGATACTAGTAGAATAAGTGTAATACCCGCTACAGAAGAAAAATATATTTCTTTTTCAAAATTTGTTTCAAACAAATTTTCACTAAGGTTCGTCGATACATTTCGTTTTATGAGTACTAGTTTAGCGGCTCTCGCTGAAAATTTGCGCGCCGCCGACATAAAATTATTTGAAGAAACCGCAAAAGAGTTTTCATCGGACGGTGACCCGTAAAGGCGTGTACCCGTATTAAGGCGTGTATTCATACACCTCAAGCTGGGATGTACTCGAAGAAAAACAATTGCCGCCAAAAGCCGATTTGTATAATGATCCGTCAGAAACGCATATAGATGATGCCGAATACAAACATGCACAAAACGTCTGGCAACATTTCAATTGTAAAACGCTCGGTGAGTACTCTGATCTGTACCTGAAAACTGACGTAACAATACTTGCGGACGTTTTTACGAATTTTCGCAAGTTATGTTTACTAAAATATAAATTGGAACCGGCATATTATTTTACGAGTCCCGGTCTGTCTTTTGACGCTATGTTACTGCATACGGGCGTTTCATTAGATCTTATGAGTGATTATGAACAGCAACTCTTTATTGAGAGAGGAATACGGGGAGGAATGACAACTTCGGTGTTGAAACATAACACAGCCAACAATGAAAAGACGCCTCATTATGATATCAAACAACAAAAATCTGAAATTATATATTTGGATGTCAATAATTTGTATGGTTGGAGTATGTCTCAACATATGCCATGTGGTGACTTTAAGTGGTTAGACGTGGACGACGAAACAAAAATTTTAAAGACTGTGGAAGAGTTACCTGCGGATTCTCCTGTAGGAATGGCCCTTGAAGTGACGGTGTCGTACCTGAAAGAGTTACATGATGCCCACAACGAAATGCCGTTTCTACCTGAACGAAAATTTCCACCTAATTCACGGGTTAAAAAACTGATGTCTACTTTCGATCGGAAAGAAAACTACGTTATACATTATCTAAATTTAAAACAGGCTATGGCGAACGGATTAAAAGTAGAAAAGGTAATTCATAAAATTATACTTTAAAAATATAATAATAACATGTCATTAAATTACAGGTGCATAAGGTGTTACAATTTAAGCAGTCGGCATGGTTATCAAAATATATACAACTCAACACGGAGATGAGACAGAAAGCTAAAAATGATTTTGAAAAAGACTTTTTTAAATTAATGAACAACGCTGTTTTTGGTAAGTTTTTAAAATTAAATAAAAAATATATAAACATAATTTTAATACGATATTGTTTGTTAACAGGTAAAATGATGAAACGTGTACAATTTAGAACGCAAATGGAATTGGTCAATAATCCTAAACGAGCGGCTAAATTAATTAGAAAGCATAATTTCAAACATTGTACAACGTACAGTGAAAATTTATCAGCGTTTGTATTGGAAAAGAAAATTATCATTTTTTGTAAACCAGTTTACGTAGGTTTCGCAATTTTAGAAATTAGTAAAACTCTCGTATACGATTTCTGTTCGGGTGAACACTCAAGTTGGTCATCCTGATAGTGTACTATCTGGTGATAACACTTCCCCATCGGACGCTTGGCCGTTATAGTTTCTAATTCACTCTCTCGAGAACCGTCGCTTGTTTTTGTTGTTTTTGTTATTGTAAAAACCGCGTTATTATATCGCTCTCGTTGTAAACTATTTTATCCGCCTAACCTAAACATTATATTTTTCTTTTGTTAAAACAAAAATCGTCCGTTTGGTGTCAATTCGTTTTGTTAGCCTGTTTGAATCGGCAGCGTAATACGAAACCAAATTTGTGTAATATTAATTGGTAATAATTTTAATCGTTTATTTAATATTTGTTGTTTATATACCTTGTGGTTCGCACATTAGCTCACATTACCCATAGGGTACATTGTCATTTGTATGAAACTATCTTTAAATCTATTAACTCTATTCTGGATTGTAACAATACAATTCTTCTATTAAAACCCAATCAGCAAACTGTTAAAGTGCGAGCCCCTTGGTACAGTTGTTCAGTATTATTTAATTTAGAATTTAGATAAGTTAAAATTGTAGTTAAGTTTCTAGTAATTTATGCTATGATTATCTTTTATGTTATTTATGGTAGTACAAAGCAATTCAAATCCATTAGTCCACATAAGTTAAAGTAAATTAATAGTTGAGTGGCTCAGTTAATAGTTTATTTNATTAAATTAATAGTTGAGGGGCTCAGTTAATAGTTTATTTGATTAATTGTTTATTGTAATGAAATTAGTCTTTTCTTATATTATTATTACAATTTGATTTAATCGACCACTGGTCTTTGCACTATTAAAATTAACTTTGTCCTTTGGCTATTGAACTCTAATGTTTGACCATTTGATTATAAACTTATAATTGATACCAATTGTTTTGTTTTCATATATTTGATTCAACCACTTCTCTTGACCACTTTTATTACTTATCCCTCTCTTAATTTGTTAACGTTCATAGCAATTATACTTGTGTTTTGTTCAATACCTGCTAGTTTCTTACTTTACTTTGTTAATAGAATTGTACAAAATAATTGAATTTAAGTCTGTATTAAATCATACTATTGTACTTTGCTCATTGCAATAAACTTACTTATTTCATTGAATCATGTCGCACTGAATATTCATATTTTCATTCCACTCTTGAGCACATATACAGTCCACTATCTCAAATCATATATTATAAAGACCTAACTGAGCACATATTACAGGTAAGATAGTTATAGCATTGGAATTAATTGGCTTACACATGGGACAAATTGTATTTACTTTTACTCGTATAATACTTGATGTTATAATTTTTATTTAGTTTAATTGTTCCAATTCCTCCCTATCCCTCCACTCCACGCACATTCCTATACAAATAAATCAGATAGTCACACTAGAAAATCAACTGACTAACCGGCTTTTCTCTTGTCGCCTTCGTAAGAATAGGAGTTCGTTCACTGGTCAGTCCTGTTCCTAACAATTACCATTATAACGTAATGAAGAAATATTTCAAAGACCGTGCTCGACTATTATATGGTGACACAGGTAGATTAATTAATATTTTTATTGAAAAAAATTAAATGATTTTATTTTTTGATTTTATTGTTTAGATTTATTAGTGTACTTTATCGTGGGTGATGACTTTTACGCGGTGGCAAAGAAAAATCCTGACCTAATGGCTAGACTTGACACTTCAGGTTTGCCGAGCAGTCATCCGTGTTATTCAAACGCTAACAAAAAGGTGCCTGGTTTGTGGAGTGACGAAACGCCGGGTAAATCTATATTGGAGTTTATTAGTCTCAGACCAAAATGTTATGGTTTTGACTTGGAGGGTAAAGAAAAAATTAAGGCGAAAGGGATACGTGGTCACGTTGTGAAAAATCATCTTACAGTCGAGGACCTGAAACGCTGTTTGTATGCTGAAGAGGAGTCTGCAGTAAGCGAAGCTCATACAACAGCGGCTACATTTGGGACGATGGTTGTAAACAACATTCATGAGAGAGCCGTGGACCCTTATTGCCCCGTTGTAAAGTACCCGACTTATACACCGTACAGAGAAAATGTGTCAATCAGATCATTTCAACACCAATTATACACCATTAAGACTATGAAAATGACATTAAACCGTTTAGATGATAAGCGGTTTATATCAAAAGATCGTATTACTACCTACGCTTACGGTCATTATAAACTACAGTACGTATACCACAATTATGCTAATAATTATTAAATATATATTAAATAGTGTTATTTTTTAGGAATGAAGACAGCATTGAAACTTAAGATTTGTAGATATATCTTATAAACTAATGTAAAAATAATAAACAGATTACAAAAAATTATTAGTAAACAATATTATTATTATTATGTACAAAAATGTATTGTTGAAATTATATTAAATAAAAAAAAAATTAACCTTGGATAAAATATAAATAATTGATTAATCGACTCATATAGTAATAAAAAACTATGCTTATTGAACTATGCCTGTTCATAGCTAATACATCACCCTCTTACACGTATAACGTTACATACAATAATCTATGGCACATTCCGCAATCAGTATAATAGTATTATTCATATATATGAATTTTTGGGTAAATAAACAAAAAACATGTTACATGTTACTTATAAGTTTTATTTT
>NW_026099687.1:29701-33679 GCF_025091365.1 Daktulosphaira vitifoliae | reverse complement strand
TATTTTATTATTTTTATAACTGAGATTTTATTAATAATTAAATTGGTTTAACACACAATATATATATATTTTACTTTGAACATTTTATATCTTGATATTGAGTGGAAGATGAAGTTTTATAACACCTTATCAAATTTTTTTTCAAAGGTACTATTCTATGTATTTGCCTCGTGCCTGGAATGGTTTTAGCATTTTGAAATCTTCGTTTTAACTTTTTTTCATGTTCATTAACTTCACTTGTAGGAACGAAAAAGTATTTTATTCCTGTTATATTTTCAACACAAAAATTGTACATTGTTTCTGGAGTTAATATATTATTTTCACGCACACTCTGTATACTATGCTTAGTAACTTTTCTTTTTGTTGTGCCACCAACAGNATGCTTAGTAACTTTTCTTTTTGTTGTGCCACCAACAGCATCACTTGCATTTTTTCCGTGGCAGGACGCAAAAAAATTCCACTCAGCTTCAATTCCAAAATCTTCACTATGATAGCTTATATTCATAAAATTTTTTTTATTCTTATATTGACTGCCGGCACCGTCATTAAAATATATAATTTTTTTTGTTAAAGGACATATTGTCTTTAAATCACTTTTTGAAATGCATGTACTGCTACCGTATTTATTTTAATATTAACATAATCTTTTTTACCAGGGCAGATCCTACTATTTTCATCTTCGTCATAAAATTTTAAAACGAGCTCAACTATTTCATTACTAATAACATTAGTAGTTTTTTTTTGGAGTTGAAGTAAAACTCCTTCTTTTTTAACTAACTCAAGAGTTGTTCGAACCATATATTCGGAGCAAAGGCGTAATTTTGGTATAAAGCAAAATTGGTAGATATAAATTTTGTGCACTTAAATGTACAATTTTTGTGTTGAAAATATAACAGGAATAAAATACTAATTAATATCTTAATCGAAATAAAGTTGAAACTCATAGACGACCAGCCAGTGATTTATTGACCATACAGATTATTGTAACATAGTTCAACGTGATCATGGTTAAGGTTAAGGTTCTTAAAGATGTTAACATTGTCAAGGATAGTATATCTGAGTATACTAGTCTGATCATTTTGGTTATATAAAAACTAGGGACTACCGAATATGTGGTAATAATTGAGCGTTCAATAAAAAGACAGTTAGCAAACAAATATGCACTCCCACGGGTCAATGAACAATTAGATAGATTGTATGGTAATGAATATTTTAAGAAAACTGAATAGTAACAATACAATATTTTGTCTTAGCCTAATATTATATTGTTGAGGAAGTGATGGAAGGTAGAGTGGAGTCGGAGGGAATCAGACTGGGAGTAGGTAACAAAGTTGCGACTAGAGTGCGCTACATAATTAGTACTAAACTAAACACTTGAAATGAGCATATACGTAAGAATGTAATGTAAATTTTTACCGAGATTAATTTATTTCATTAGCAATAATTTGCATTTCTTATGGAATCCCTAGGACAGCTGCCCCATGTAGCCGCTTATGTAGATACGCCACTAATTACGGTTGATGAGTATACACAGTGTGGATAGATCTTTTTTTATAAGAAATGCTATTTTATTCCTTACAAAACATTTTTATGGACCAATAAAAATTTTAAGGCAAGTACTTTTTGAGTTACAAGCGTTTTAAAAGGAATGTAGGTGGAATATGGATTATATATAGAAAGGAAGGAGCTCAATTTTACCTCCCACAATCACAAAATTATTTTTATATAGCAATGCAAATAATTTTGCTAAATTTTTGAAAAAGCTTTAAATGTAAACGGATCGCCAAAACTAAACTAAATCTCCTAACTCTATCACTCTACCTTTAATGATTCTTATACCAATAATTACTTCAAAATATAAATTATCTAATATCAGTACTCATATATCTAAAATTCAACGTTACATGCATTTTATTTATTAAACAAAACAAAAAAGGAATAAAATAGTTTTTCTTCTGTTTTATTTTTTCACATAAGAAAAGTACAGTGTTTTTTTATATCTCTAATTCAATATAACACCGTTATATTGTTTTAAAATGTAAAATCAGAATTAAACTTTACAAACACAGCATGAATTTTTTATTAACAAGAAAAACTAGAAATAAAATATATGGATGTTAGCTGAGTGTTCATTACAGAATCAAATTAAGTAATTTTATACTTAATATTTAGTCACACAATAGTATCCAAGATAACAGATATTGGTCACATAATTGAATTAAAACGATTTAGTAGATACTGAAAATTCTAGTAAAATTAATATCTTCTCCACTTCGCATTGAAAAAAGTGATAGTTAATTTTCACAATTAGTTTTCAAAAAGCTTTGATAATTTCTTAAAATATTATGGTTACCTGATTTATGAAAAGAGTAAACGAACATATATTATAATAATTCCTTAAATTTGTCTAAAAATAATTTTCGCTTCAAATTTTGATTTTTGTTCAATTATCTAAGTTTTAGTAAGTTCTAAATACAACAACCAATTAAAATCCACGGTACGAGCTATTTTATTACCTATATTATATACAGTGGTGGATAATTTTTGAACAATAAAAATATGCTTGGTATAATTTTATTTTGTTTATTATTTCATTTTTATATAGTTTAAGAAATTCTACAAATATAATATTTGATATAGGCTGAGTGATGCGAGGCGCCAACTATAAAACTATCTATATTACACTCTCTCTTTCTTAAACAAATGAAATAATTTTATTTTTGATATTATATCACACAATTGGTATCCAAATATATAGATTGAAGTCATTATTTTTTTTAGTTATAATAAATATTCAATTAAAATATCAATATTCATTCTCTTTAATCATTAATAAAATAAAATTGATCATTACTAATATTTNTTTTTGATATTATATCACACAATTGGTTAGCCATAACAAATTTTATTGAACAAATATGCTCAAATCATTCATTATTTATAAAAAATTATTGGTAAATTAGTAAGAA
Source organism: Daktulosphaira vitifoliae (assembly GCF_025091365.1). NCBI lineage: Eukaryota > Metazoa > Arthropoda > Insecta > Hemiptera > Phylloxeridae > Daktulosphaira > Daktulosphaira vitifoliae. Next base: position 30,710 of record NW_026099687.1, on the reverse strand, counting down.
ATATCTATATATTATTGGTTACAAAGTTTAAAACTTCTTTGTCTCTCAATTATTATTATCTAGTCTAAAACAATTCTATTGTTTCCACACTGAGTTTTTTAAAGCTCTCTTATGCTTCATATTAATAGGACTAACTTAACATAATTTATTTAACTAAGTACAAGTAAGGATTATCTATTCATGTCTTTACAGATAATTGAAATCCGATAGACTGTTATGAGAAATTTTATTTTGGAAACAAAATCATTATAAAATGTATAACAAGTTTAATTTTGAAATTTATATAAATTGATTTTTAACTGAAAATATTATAATTTTATTGAATTAATGTTTTCATATCATATATTTTGAAAATTCTTAAAGTGGAACTGAACCTTTAGTTTGATCATCATCTAAAAAAAAAAAATAAAGTTTAAATAAATGACAAATTTTTAATAACTTAATGTTATTAAAAATTATTTTAAATTCGATTCTTTCTTTTTAACAAATTAACTTTTTATTTCTGATGCAAAATATAAGACCAAAAAATTTATTTCAAAATAATGTTTTAATTGGTTTGAAAAGTAAATTTTTTAATATAAAAAACGAAAGAGAATTCAGAGATATAGCTAAAATAATAATCACGCTATTTTTGAAATTTATTGAATTAAAATAAATAATTACCAATTATATCAAGATCAGCACTGCCGTCACCATACGGATTGCCTTTTTCGTTTACCAAAGGTTTACTTTCATTCTTACCTGTGAGAATATATTTTATTGAATTATTAGTATTTTCATCTTATATTTGATTTGAAGGAGCCAATTTTTAAACTTTTAAAGAATTAAAATATTTTGTAAAATTCTCAGAATACAAGTATTTTATAAAAAATAGTTTATAAATGCTTATAATATATTTGTACAATATTAGGAGAAAAATCTTAAAATATATTGTTACTCATATGTACGAATAAAGTTAATTACTAACTACATTTAATTAATAATTTTAATTTAATAATTTATTTTAATT
>NW_026099687.1:4171-26915 GCF_025091365.1 Daktulosphaira vitifoliae | reverse complement strand
AAAAAAAAAATTTCGGACTTTATTTTATCTTCACGGTGAAAATGGCTACCGAATGCTATTATTGTGTGAAAATTCTCGATTTTATTTTTTACATTTTTAACTTTATAATGCTATGACATATTGAAAAGTGTATGGATCAACATTATTTTTTTATGAGAAATAATATTTTTTAATAATCCCTTTTTCATTCTACATACTTTATCTTAATTAGGATATTAATAATGAACTAGCAGATCATGTAGCTTTTGGAATAGTCCACCAATTTTTTAAAATTAAACAGTATCTAAAGATTTGCATCGAAGCGTTTTTTTTTGATAGTGATTTTAATCACTGTCAGATATCATTATACTTGATCCATCTATACCACGTCACCACTGTGCCGCGACCCCCCTGTTTTCAATTTTTTTTACTAAAAACTGCCGTAACTTTTTCAAAAATAAACATATGAATATAATTTTTTTTTTATAGATGCTTGATGTCTTTTCCTATCATTTGGTATATATTTTTTGTAAATTTGACCTTTTTTCTGCCCACAGGGGGGGATTGAAAATGACAACTTTTTCAAAAAAAATTAACTTTTGAAAATGTTCCGGAAGGGCTGACACTTTTATATATATCTTAAATTATAGCTAATGTAATGTACTTTAATTTGAAAAAAAAAATTTGACCTCTGGACCTGTCTTCGTGGTGAAAATAGACATCAAAGTTAATAATAAATTACGATTTTTGTAAAATAATTTTTTTTATATTTTTAACTTAATAATGCTATAACTTTTCGGAAAATGTATTGATCACTAAATTTTATTTTTTATAGATGCATAATATCTTTTCTTATCATTTGGTATATTTTTTTTATAAATCTGTCCCTTTACCTGCCCATAGAGAGGGGATTTAAAATGTCAATTTTTACAACAAATTAACTTTTTCAACTCAACTTTTGAAATTTTTTCGGAAGGTCTGACACTTATAAATACATCTTAAATTACAGATAATGTAATGTACTTTATTATGAATAATAAAGTAAAAGTAAAATAATCAGGATATTAATAAGGAAATAACAGATCATATAGCTATTTTAATAATCCACCAATTTTTTAAAATTAAACACAATTGTGTTTAAAAATCTAAAGATTTGCATCGAAGGGTTATTAAACACTATTAGATATCATTATACTTGATTCAACGATGCTACGTCACTACTGAGCCGTATCCCCCTTGTGCTGGGGTTTTTTTATTTTATTATAATTTTATTTTATTTATATTGGTTACCGAGTGCAATTTTTTTGTGAAAATTCTCGACTTTGTATTTTATATTTCAGCTTCGATGCGAAGCTGAGAAGGTATTGGTTCTACTATGATATGTTTTTTTTGTGTCTATTACCACTTTTTCTCAGCTCTCACCGAACGGATTTCTTTTAACGATACGTCAAAAGATCACAAATCGTATCTAGTCGAAGACATTACCCTTAAAAATTGAAAAAAAAGTCCCTCGTTCTCCGTAAATGGGGGAAACCTCTAAACAAATTACAAATTTAAAAATCGCTTATTTTCGAAATTTTTTCAATTTTTTTTACTAAAATGTGCCGTAACTTTTTCAAAAATGAACATATCAATATAATTTTTTTTTATAGATGCTTGATGTCTTTATCTATCATTTGATATATTTTTTTCGTAAATTTGACCCTTTATCTGCCCATAGAGGAGGATTAAAAAAGACAACTTTTTCACAAAAAATTTAATTTTTCAACTTAACTTATGAAAATGTTCCGGAAGGTCTGACACTTTTATATATATCTTAAATTAAAGCTTATGTAATAAATTTTAATTTAAAAAAAAAATAAATTTGACCTCTAGACTTATCTTCACGATAGATAGTGTTCGATACTATCTATGAATGCAATTTTGTACAAGTAAAAAATTTAATTGACATTTGAAACACATACAAGATTGTGGCCTTTGGCACATAGAACATAAATCAGAAATAAAACAATTTTTCACTTTTTTGGCACATAGAACGTTTGACACATTCACTCTTCAATTATTATTAGAAAAATACGGTTTAATAAGAGATTCAAACGTAAACCGATACAATAATATTGGTAAAGGAATTACGTTGTAAATTAAATAAGAAATTAACGTTTCCGATGAACTCCGAGAGAGGACTGCACGTATTAATCGTGATGATCCTCCGTTGTTGAACGGCAGTATCTTGTGGAATCGATGTTTGACACACGATCTGAAAAGTAAACAATATAAATGAAAATAAAATCCAAGATAACAACTAAAGAAAAGCTTACAGTACCATTTTGGAGGAACGGCGACGAACAGTAAGGGAAGGCAAGCATAGGATAAAAAAAAAACCAGCAGCACAGAACTATCAACACGTCGTGAGTACAACAACAGAAGTGAAAATTTTGTAGCTTTACCAAAGACCGTGCACAATCTATTGTGCACGGTCTTTAATCTATAATAAAATTTACAAATCACATTAATCAATACAGTCACTACCATAATATAATGGGAACATAAAAAAAAAAAAAAAGATATAAATATTTCATTTGTCGTACGATTATCAAGTACACATTTTAATAAATAATAACGTCCTTACCGTTATACTTTCATCGGTAAAGCTATTCATATAAACTACAATTGCTGTTTATGTAATAAGATAAACTTCATTGCACACAATTCGATAAATAAACGCATAACTGAATATAAATAAATATACACGTACGAAAAAATCAAAAACATTTGGATCTTATCGGCCGATGCAGTACACATTACTACATTGTGATCAACAATAAATAAAATACCGACCGACCCAATAATCAAAGCAGGCAAAGTAATTAAATTTATTTCAAATAAAATAAGTCAAAATCAGTTACCCGTGTAATACAACCGTTGTCGATCAGAGCCCCAGCACTTTGGGCCAAGAGGCCGAGTCGTTATTGAAGCTTACCACCAGGGCTGGATTTAAACTTTTGGAAGCCCGGGGTAAATTTTTTTTGGAGACCCCTAACAGTAAAATAATAAAAAAATACTCATTATCGAAGTAGTTCAGGATAAAAGTTTTAAAATTCCCAAACTTGCACTTTATAACTATCTACCTAAAACGTGTTTATTTCAAGTTTGAAACACTGCTGTTCATGTAACACAAATTTCAAAATTCATTTAAAGATAGCAATATTACAATAAATTTATTAAACCTTCATAATTTGAAGAGTAAAAATAAATATAATAATCTTACAATTTAATTTATTAAAATTTTTAAATTCAACCTCCATAACAGCTACATTAATTATAAATTATAATAAAAGTTTAATTAAATTTAATACTTTAAAATTTTTATTGGCAGTAGGTAGTACATAGTACAATCAAAATTATTTAAATCAAAAATGTTAAATAAAAATATATTTTTATAAATTTGTTACTTTTCTTGATTTTTTTCCTGCAAAGTCTTCTATAATTTCATCAAATGATAAAAAATCTAGTACATCCTTTTCAATGTTCATAATAGATAAAAAATTTAATCGCTATTAATGCATTGAAGTCCTTAATCTATTTTGAATGATCTTCAAACTTGAAAAAGAGCGTTCACTACTACAATTAGTTACCATTATAATGAGATATATGCGTAGTGCAACTTTAACATTTGGAAAAGCTGTTTGAACGTCTTTTTCAATCAATGTCTTGTACATAAAATGCTCATTACTCATTTGTGTTGGTTTAGATTTAGAATAAAGTTTCATAAATTCAGCAAAATGAACAATTTCAACACATAAAAATTCATCTAAATCATCTTTGTATACTGCTACAAGTTGTTTAGCAGCTTCTTGCAGTTCTTCATAGCTAAGTTCATATAAACGATCTAAAAACCAAAATGATTACACATAACTTCATATACTTTCAATCTCTGATTTATTGAAGTTGACAGTTGGTCAATGACAGGTAGAATACAATTTATTTTAAAATTTTCCGAAGGATTAAGTTCGACACCTGAAGAACTTTTGTAGCCTAAAGGATCTAATCGAACATTGTGTTTAAAGTTTCGTTTTCTAACATTATAATCACAGAGTCTGATGTAACCTTGCCTTTTTCTTCATACACTGGAAACAAATCACGTTGAGCATCAATAAAACACTTGAAAGACTTGACACACACAACAGCATTATTGAGGTCTAATGTAGGAGCTTGAAGGATTTTATTAGTGGCATTAAACCGATCTAGGATTTCGTGCCAAAATATACAATATACACCTGTTTCAAGTAGTCACATTTTTTGGTACAAACCATTTGATTCATGGCGTGTTTTTAGTAGCTCATTTTAGTCCTCAAAAAAACTGAGCAGAGTAGATTTTATTTGAGGATACCCTTGAACTAATGCTTTAGTTGCATCGACTCGGCATGACCAGCGAGTGGTGGAGATTCGTTTTGGTACAAGCACGTTTGATTTTTTTTAATTTGATTTTAAGTTTTCTGTTAATACATTATAACGATGCGTCAAAGAAGTAAAAAAAACATAAATTTCTTCTAAAAAGTTAAAAAAAGATATGGTGAAAGAACAACATTCAGCAGCAGATTTTCCTACTAAGTTTAAAGAATGGGCAGCACAAGGAACCCACGTAGCTAAACTGTTTTCAGCAATTATTTTGCTTTAAAGACCGTTATATTTCCCACTCATAGCTGACGCATTGTCATAAGATTGACAACGACAATTTTTTATGTTTAAATTACATTCTTTAAAAAATTTCATTATACCATCAAACATTTCTTGAGCCTTATGTCCTTGATTTGGCAAAAACTTTAAAAATCTTTCAACAGGATTAGAGCCTTCCATAAATCGAAAAAAGATGGTTAGTTGATCCACATGACCTTCGTCAATCGATGAATCTATAGATAGGAATAGTACTTTGATTTTTTTATGCGCAAAATTATGGTGTTAAATACTTGATATCCCATACATATTATTAGTTCTTCACAAATAGTTGAGGATAAATAATTAGTATTACCACTTCCACAATTACCGGTTTCTTGAATATGTTTTTTTAAAAACTCGTCATATTCGGCAATAAGTTCTAGCAAACCAAGATAGTTCCCATTACTTTGAGATCCAATAGTCTCATTATCTCCTCGTAAAGCCAATCCACGCTTGCATAAAAACTTAATAACACTAACAAGTCTCGTCATAACCTTTTTCCAATAAAATTTTTCTTCACCCATTTGTTTTTCAAGTTCAGCATCACTACAACCTAGAATAACTGAACGATCTTTAAACGCTATAAATGCATTGAGATGATTCTTTGAAGTCTCATGCTCGAGAAGTCGTTCGTTAGAATTTTTCCAGTTGAAAAATCCTTCTGTGTTAAACTGTGTACGCGATGTAGTTGAAGACCTTAATTTACATATTGAACAGAAAATGCGACCTTTGGAAGAAGAAAACCATAACCATGATCGTTCAATGAAGTCATCATTTTTACATTTTCGCTTAAACATTCCAATGTTACACTTACGAGTCCATTTCCAGTACTATTTTTTTGCACCAAAGATTTTTTTTTAATTAGCTCTTCATTGCAATTTTGTAAATGTATAATACCTTTGTTAATCCAATAATCTACATATGTTGACATATTTTCAGGCCATAATCCAATATCAGTCATCATTTCAATTGGAGAATTTTGAGTCCTCTCTGTTTCAGAAGTATCTTGAATTTGAAGAGAATAGGGTATTTGATTTAATTTAACAAGATGTGAAGCACTGTTCACATAATTTGAATTTTTTTCATTAAGCATGACAGAAACATTTTTACAAATTTGAGAATCTGTTGCAAAAATTTCGGCATTCAAAGATTTTTTTTTCAGCACTAGTATCAGTAATGTTTGTTGAATTTTCAATACTAGTATCATTCATGAATGTCGGATTAATAATTGTCTCAGAAGTATCAAAAGCTTTATTTTCGCTTTGTAATAAGTCTGACTTAAAAAACTAGATATGCATTTTGTTTTTTTAATTTCATTTTTAATTTAATTTTCAATTTTTTCTTCTTTTTGCTTTTTTAATTTTCGGTTAGCAGCGCCACTTGCCTGAACTCTTTTCATAGTTTGAAATTTGAATTCCCTATATTCAATATTTGATAATAAATTCAAAACCAAAAAAAAAATCAATATTAAAAATCAGAATTATGATGAAATAAAATTAAAATTGATTTTGAAAATGTTCATTGTTGTTTTGTACGAGGCAGCTAGACCGTAGGACGGCTAGTTGTGCACCGCACTAGAATGCCGTTTTACCTTAAACCTGTTTAAATCGTTATTATTGATGCGGGAGTGGGTCACCTAGGAAATGACAGCTAATGGTATATCCAATAAGTAACGAGAGTAGACAATATTTAAATCACAAATGAACATATACAGAGTGATTTTTTTATCATAACCCACTCAATTACTAACAAAATAAATATATTTAAATTTTTTTTTTTTTTATCTTTAGTTACACATTATTCTTGAATTATTAACTATGTAATACTTTTTAAGTTCATCCCTTATGCCTTGTAAGGAGGTCAACTTTGTTTTTTTAAATAGGAACACATATTTTTAATTTAATAAAATGTTTGAGTTTTTAATTTAATAGTAAATGGCGTTTGAATTTTTAAGATAACTTTATTCGTTTATTAGATATAAACATTTAAAGTTTCAAATTTTTTAGTTAATATACATGTATAATACACAAGGTATTACAAATACAGGTAGCTAAATGATTTTTATGATATCGCTGTCACAGTCACGGATTGTTTATTATCAATTATGACTACAATAGATATACTTTTTATATTGTTAGTTAGTGTATTTATAAACTCACAACAATGTGCCTTATTACCATTGATAATAACAATGCTGTGTACCTGCGAATATTAATGTCATAAAAAAACAATTAGCTACCTGTATTTGTAATGCCTTGTGTATTATACATGTATATTAACTAAAAAATTTGAAACTTTAAATGTTTATATCTAATAAACGAATAAAGTTATCTTAAAAATTCAAATGCCATCTACTATTAAATTAAAAACTCAAACATTTTATTAAATTAAAAATATGTGTTCCCATTTAAAAAAACAAAGTTGACCTCCTTACAAGGCATAAGGTATGAACTTAAAAAGTATTACATAGTTAATAATTCAAGAATAATGTGTAACTAAAGATAAAAAAAAAAAAAAATTTTAAATATATTTATTTTGTTAGTAATTGAGTGGGTTATGATAAAAAAATCACTCTCTATATATTGTAAATGGTATATTTGGAGGTTAAGTCCTCCAGAGTGATTGTTTTTTTAAAAAAATAAATAAATAAATTTCGTAAGAGTATTACTTGTATATAATTTAGTTTGTATTTTAAATATTAGTTACAATAAATTATATACGATTATACACAACATTGGTAAACAGAAATAACGTATTCGTCGGCAAAATATAAAGGCGTACAAAATTATATAAGGTAACGCGACAAACAAAAACTTTAAGAGATCGAACGGTGACTGACTAGACAGGGAGGACGGTTAATTTAAAAATCACATTTAATAAGGCACACAGGTAGGGACGATTACATAATCAAAACTCACGACGAATACCAACAATGTTTAACAAAATACAAAATACAATAAAATAATCACGCGACATAAAAACGGTAACACTGAAGATGACTAGCTGCTGATAGTGGCGGGGGTCGCCACATATATTTAGATAAGATATTGAAAGTAAGATAAGTATTGCAAATATATCACTTGTGACAACTTCGGATAGGATTTTTATGTTCGATTTGTGGTGGCAGCGCTGGTGAGATGTTGCCATGCATCGGAGGAATGATAAGAAGTAATATTGGTACAGTGATGGTATATTGAAGGGAATTTCCCGGAATGCAGGGAAATTTTGGTGAAATTTTCCTAAACGGGAATGCAGGGAATCTAAAGCAAAAATGATCCTTAAAACGGGAAATTTTGTATTCCTAAAATTGTATTTTTTTTATTATTTTATAAAATTATATTTTGGTTATTTCGATTTTTCATGTAACTTAACTCATACATTTTATAGATTCTATATATATATATTTATGGTTGGTACATATTATAAGTGGTTGGTAACTTCACTATTATTTTACTGTAATCTGTAGTTAGGTACAAATATTATAATGAAATTTGTAATAATGATAACAGATTAAATTAATAATTTGGAGGTGTGTGTATTACACTCCAATAAAGAAAAGAAAAGAAATAATGAACAACGATTATTACAAACGTATATAAATGGTTTATTGCACTATGGAGCGTATTATTCTGTACAAAATATATAATTATAAAATAAAGATCTTAACATAAAAACGTGTATTAACAAGGTAGATGAGATCGTGTGTAGTATTATCACATAGAGCGGACGGGTCGCCACAATAACGACAATGTTATCATTTTAACTTGGAAACTAGATAAGATTTTAGATACAAATTTATTTTGATAGGTAAAAATATTAACTTTTTTGTTGACTTGTTAAGTTTTATTGATTCGTTAAATTTTTTTTCTTTCNATTTATGAACAATGTTCATTATTAAGATGTTTTTTATTTATATTTTTATATAAGTGGTTTTTAATGATACCTTTAAAAAAAGTTGTGATTTATAAATAAACGAGTTGTTTACATATTTGTTGTTTGTTTATTAAATAATTTTATGTACTCCATTTGCGATTAATTTAAGAGTATTATTGTACAGCTAGTAAAAGCTAGTAAAAATACATCAGGGATGGTCAGCATGAATATTTTCACAAGCTTCATAAATTAATACAAAGCTAATAAGATTCAAAATATTTATAAATACATTTTATAATTTTATATACTGTGATTTTATATTACAGTCATATTCCACTAGATGTCAGCACTGCAGGGAAATTTTGAGTAAAAACGGGAAATTTTGTTTCTATCTGCGGGAATATTGCCGATACTTTCATACCATCACTGTATTGGTATTTAGTTATGTTTTTTCTTTTAACGAACACAATTTTTCTTTTTCTTTCTAATATAAATTAAAAGTAACAATATGAATTTCATGGTGAATTAAATGGATATATAATGAACTATGTTTGAGAGAACAGTGAACAAATACTTTATATATACTTCTTTCATTCGACATACTTTTTTTTTCAATCGGACTATTTCCCTTTTTACAGGGGGGTTATATATACCTTAAATTAATGCTTATGTAATATACTTTATATTGAAAAAAAAATTTGATCTCTGGATTTGTCTTCATGGTGAAAATGACAAAAATAACAATAAATGGCCATATTCAAAAATATACTATTTTTGTATTAAAATTCCGGGTTTTGTGTTTTATTTTATTTTAAAATACCTGACAAGCGGAGTACACATATTTTCATAAATATTATATAAATCAAATTAATACAGCACAGTAAGTTATTTAAATTTTTTTGCTTTTTTTAAGTCGAGAAAAATAACTTTGAAATTTGAACTAGCTTAAATTGCCATTTTTTTCGATCCGAGTCGGTAAAACTTGTATCTTACGCGCTTGAAGTACAAGGTTCTTTATCTCATTTAGGTTCAATAGCTTCAATAAAGATTAAGGATCCCATCACTGTAGTCGTCCCTCGCGAGAACAAATTTCTTATTCATATTAAAATTATTTTACTATATTTTAGGTTTTAGCTTCGATGCAAGGCTGAGAAGGTATTTTTTTGTGACTATCATTTATTTTCTCTGCTTTAACTTGACCTACTTTTTTCAACAATACGTCAAATAATTACAATTCGTATCTAGTTGAAGTATTACCCTCAAAAATTGAAAAAAAATCTAATTTTCAATTAAAAATTTACTTAGCCCATATTCTCCATATAGATAATTAAAATCATTCATTTTTAATGTTTTCAAAGTTTTTTATTGACGAATCAAGTTTGATATGATAGGTTTCAACTACAAAATTAAATCATTTTATTTTGTAATTTAATATTTTTTTTTACTCTATTTGTGTGTGCTACTGCCAATCTATAAACTTTTTTTAAAAAATATTGAGCTTTTCTGATAAATTTACTATAAATAGTAATTATAAAACTTCCTGACTGCATATTTATCTTAACCATACAATATTTTGAGTTCTCATAAAATTTTCTATTTAATGATGTCAATTCAAACTTGCAAATTGAGCTAAGAGTTATAGTAATAAATAAATTTTTTATTATAAACTTTCACAAAAACCAACTTTAGAGAATTAAAAAAATAGGTTAAATATGTAATTTTCTTTATTTTTAACTTATTAAAAATCAAAGTCAGTATTAATTTAAAACAATTTTTTTTTATTCTTAATTATTTATTTATATGTAAATATTTAAGTTTTAATAATATTATTAATATTAAAACTATGAAGTGATAGAAAAAGTCTAATTGCACATTTGAAAACATCGCAAAGATTTAGAAAAGTATATTTTTGTTTCTGATGAAAGTTCCTTGTAGTTCAGTGTATAAGACTTATAACTTTGTTATAAATAACAAAAAATTTTTATTGAAAAGTAATGCATCAAGCCCTTTAAATTTTTATACGCGTTAAAAGTAAAGAAATATACTACTACTTTATTATTTTTAAAATTTCTCCGTAACATTACAATATTAAATTATTGAATATCAATATAATACTAAATTTAATTACTATAATTAGTATTTATTCATACATTATATTTTTAAATCAAAGAATCACTAATCAGGATATAATTAACGGGATAAGAGTTATTGTTGTTTTTGAAATAATCTACCAATTTCTTAAAATTAAACACTGTATACAGATTTGCATCGAAGCATATCTTATAATAATGATTTTAATCATCTATACTTGTCCCAAGTATGCCACTTTTATACTGTGCCGCGACCCTATTNCATCTATACTTGTCCCAAGTATGCCACTTTTATACTGTGCCGCGACCCTATTGTGCTATAGTTTTTTTTTTAACAACATTTTGATTGGTTTTTTTAGTTAAAGTAAATCATTAAAATTAATTATGTTTTGAATGTTTCAATTGTAGAATATTTTTAAACACCAAAAATTAGAAATAATTACTATAATTTCTATTTATGTGATTTATTACAATAAAAAAGGAAAAAAAGAATTTTGAGCATCCGATAAATTAACAGTAAATAGTAACAATACAATTTCCTGCATGCGTATTAATCTTAAAAATACTTTTTTTAAAATGATAGAATACAATGTATTCCCATAAATTAGCGACCCATCATTTATTAGATTCAATTTTCTACAATTATCTTTTAAAAAGATAATCTCTTATCTCAGAGATAAGCAGTCTCTGATTGCTTCAGTAATACAATAGCGTAATTTCAATGAAGAGTATTTAAGGCGTCTGGGTACTGACCTTTTTTCAAGGGTTAGATGTAGGCAATTTTGCGATTTTTCCATATTAAGCAGTGTTGTTGCGTGAGAAGTAAATGATTATTAGTGGGAGTGTCCATTATTGGGAGTATTGTAGTTAGTTTCTTAATTGAGATTTAAAAAAGGGAAATTATTAAAATATAATGCTGATTACATCAACAAGATAATTTGTTTTATCTTTTAGTGTATTGCTGAACAATAACAGTCCAGTAGGTATAGATATGGATAGACACAAACAAAACACATATAATAGTAAAACTAATACCTTCTCAGTTTTCTGTTGAAGCCAAGAAAGAGTATGAAAATTATTTTTATATACACGTACCAGATATTCTTTTTTTTTNAAATTAAATTTTCAAAAATGTAAACTGTACTTAAGGATTAAAAATATCAAAATTTAAAAAATTAGCCTGACTGATACTTAAGTGACATGATGCTGAATTCAGATTTGTTCTCAGAATTCTTATCACATCAGTAGTTTCGTCGTACTGATAGAACAAAAACGGGTTGTTTTTTACTAAAATGCTGTGTATCTAGTGGCCTAAAAAAAAATTAAACATTTAATTTATAGCACCGTACAATTTTGTTAATCTTTTAATATATAAACTATATATAGTTAATATATATATTTTGTTTGTTTATAAAATAAAATAGATGATTTATTTATATTCATTACGTTAACGTATTAACTAATTACAAATACCCTGAAATATAAACTATCCAGTTTTTAAATTATTATTATTCACTAGCGAAAACTAAGATATTGACTTTACTAATTTTATATACAATTTAATATTACCATATTTTAAGTAATAAATTATAAACTTGGTCGTGTCTTAAATATGATACGATTTTTTTTTTACAAGTAATAAATACTAGTTATATCAAATTAATTATTTTGTTAAATGGGAAACATTAATTAAATAAAAACTAAACAATTTAACATATTATTGTGCATTTAATGAGATATTTAAAAAGTAATTGTAGTTTATTTAACAATTTAAATATAAATATAAACAAATTAAAACAATATGCCAAACAAAAATAACATAGACATATATAATAGTAATTAAAATAACACGTATAAATACTGTAATCCTGTTAAAGCAAAAAGAAAAGAAAATATTTATACTAAAATATTAGTAAATTATCTATTTAGAAATATAAATAATAAACAAAATTCACTCCGGTTCTTATTGTTTTATGCGCAAAACGATAGAAGGCCCGACCTTAACAAACCCTAGTTCATTAAAACTTTCAAATTCAGAGTCCGAAATCCAAAATCTATAACTCAAATTAATATATGACAAAAATGAACCCCAATATTTATTCATTTGAGTCTCCTTCAAATACGCGTTATTTAAATCATTCCAACTCGGTATGGACGGTTGTCCTTTAACACAAAAATTTTTCTCCCCCATTATATCATTATTTATTTCTTCTTTAAGTTTCTTAAAAGGTTTAATTAAATCATTAACATCAGAATCCACAGGTTCGTCACATTCAATAGTATATAGTAATTTATTGATATATGATTTTATTATCTCTTCGTTTGTACTTATCCACAATGTTTTTAAAAGCTCATTAAGAAATGAATTATCTACTATTTTCAAAGAATCCATGTAACATATTACACGTAACATGTAATCTGTTTTGTGTCCCATATCTATTATAAACTCATGCAAAAAATGTAAGTAAACAAGTTTCTCACCTCTTACCTCCAATGCTTTAAACTGAGTTGCCATATATTCAATATAAGTAGCTATATCAAGCAAATTATGAGCGTACTTACACATAATCATTGAACTTACGTATTTATTCAACAATATTAGATCATTTGAATTCATGTTATCACATGAAAAAGATTTTCCATCTTTAATTATTTTTATATTTTGTAATGACCTCCAACCCGGGTTCGCCATTATTCCTAGTGCAAACTGCGATACAGTAGTTTGTAAAGTGATTTGGCAAGTGGAAAATAATAATAAAATAACAACTTGAATCATAATTTAAGACTATGGTGAACAAATAGTACTTTAAATAAGAAGAGTAAGAATAATTTTGAAAATTTAAAAACTTTATATAAATTAAAGCTCCTAGTTATTTTTAATTTATCTTCTTTTTTTGAATACATTTTTAACAAAGTCCATAAAATCGATCATAAAATATATTTGTAACTATTTGGAGTTATTTTTTTTTGAATAATTTTATTTTATTTGCATATATGCTACTACTCAATTGTATTAATAAAATAGGTATTGATTAAAAATATATATATTATATAGTGTCTTCTTAGCTACTCTTAAGTGCTAAAAATTGTAATAATATAATTTGTTTTAATATTTTACCATATTTTAACATAGTCAGTAACAAAAGCTTTAATTTAACATATGTTTAAATATTTCTATAACCTTTCGAAAAATGTATAGATCAATACAATTTTTTTATGATATATACTATTTATAAACCTCCTTCATTCGATATACTTTTTTTTTAAATCAGACCATTGAACTACATACAGGGGAGATTCAAAACTTAAAAATGCATACATAAAGTAGAACTTTTTCAACTTAATTTTTTAAAGTGTTCCGGTAATACTGACACTTATATATATATGTGGGAAAATGCAAACAGGCAATTACAGGAACAGAGCGAAGACGCAATACTATTATTTAATTTATATATTTATAAATTAATACACAAAAACTCTATTAAATGTTAACAAACAAAAATAACACATATATTTAAATACACACGAAAAACTCTATATAAAATATTCACACAACACAAAAATATTATATAAAACAGAATACACTTATAAACTATAGAATATACATAGAGGCACGTCTTAGTCTACTCGCGACTTGATTTAATCTCCCTCTATATACTTGATACCACTATCTATCTCCAGACCCTGGAAGTGGTGCCATCTAGATACTAATGGTACCCACATTTCGACCCTCTTCTTGATCAGTCGTCTCGACTGATTGACAGTTTTCCATCTCTTCTTCCTGACCAAAACTATTGGACTAGCATAGTCAGAACAACTAGGTCTAATAATGTCTTCTTGTAACCATTCCTTTATTTGTTTGTCAACTTCACATGTTTCCGCTGGAGATAGGCGCCGTGGTTTTTGATATACAGGTTTTTCATCCATTAGTAAAATAACTGTTTCAATCGGTGCATGTTTTACATTATTTGGTTCATAATCTTTCACTATATTATTAATTTCCTCTTTATAAGTTGATGCACCTATGTTGAGCTGATTACAAGGTATATTAATAGACATTATTTGATTTTCTTCTTCTTCAAATTTAGTTATTCTCACACACTTAGGATTTATGTGCAGTTCAGCACTTGTTTGAAATATAACTTTTCCTACTAACAGGTCACATGTAATGGCTTCATCAGGAACAACATAAATATCAGTAGTATATGATGATCCATCAACACTTAATTTGCAAGTAAATACACCTTCTGTGTAGAACTTAACTCCTCCTGGTCCTCCTAGTAAAGTTTTATCTTTACGAATTGTGATTTCATCTAACTTCAACATAAATGACCTTCGACAGAGATTCACATCACTACCAGTATCAACTAAAGCATTAGTTTCTACACCTTGTATATCAACTAATTTACTTATACGATTAGTAGGATATATGCCATAAATAACTTGATTCACTTGTATTTTAACATTTTCATCTCTTTGACTTCTATCAGTATTTGGTTGACTAGTTGATGGACGATAAGAACATGATGATGCTTTATGACCAAATTCCTGGCATAAAAAACACTTAAATCCTTTACTAGCATCAGGACAAGAACTAGAACGGTGACCCTTTGCACCACAGTTGTAGCAACGATTAATGTTTGCTGATTGACCTTCATGTTTATATGATTTAAATGAAGCATTAGGCAATTCATTCAAATATTTTTTTTCGCTGAAGTTTATGTTTGACTTTGTATTTGCCCTTACGTTTAACTTCATCTTCTCATACAGTTCAAGTTTCAATTTTAGCTCATCAATGGATGTAGCGCCATACAGTATCATCTTGTTGACTTCCAAGTCTCTTATACCAGCTATAATATAATCAATAAGAGAATCTTCTTCAATATTGCCTAGCTGAGCAATCTGTTTCATCTTGAAAACATACTGCTGATACGATTCATCAATTTTCTTAAATCGCTCAGATAGTGAACGATGAATAGCAGCTGTGTTCATACGACTTTTAAACTCATTCTTCAGTTTATCTTTTAAAATTGTCCAAGTAGTAATTCCTCTTTCCGATTGAATATATAATTGAGCCGTTCCCATTAATAAACGTTTACCATAAATTAACTTCTCAGGATCGGACCAACGTAGTACACTAGCCATTTCTTCAATTTCTTCAATCCATCGATTAACTGGATAAGCATCATCACCAGAAAACTTTGACAGTGATTCTTCAACATCTCTAAAGCTTAAATGAGATTTGCTATGCTCAAGTCTCAAAGCAAATACTTCCTCTCGAAGTCTAGAAACTTCGTCCATTGTTTCATTAAAATTTTTATTTTTAGGCATCACGAACTGCTATATAATCAAAAAGTTTAATCAAATTCAAATTGATGTTAGAAACCGATTAACAATAACTAGATCTCGCGAAAACGAACAAAGAAAAATTGCGCGTTTACTCAACCAAAATGTAGTCGTATACTAATACAATTACAAAAACGTTTTATATATTTTCGTCACTAACAACACTTATATAATACACGACAAATAGTTTGAAATTTTCCGGATGTTGAGTAGACAAGATATCTTCTCCAATCTCTATTCCCGTTTGTTGACCGATGATTATCCCGGACAGGCCCCCAAATAATGTGGGAAAATGCAAACAGGCAATTACAGGAACAGAGCGAAGACGCAATACTATTATTTAATTTATATATTTATAAATTAATACACAAAAACTCTATTAAATGTTAACAAACAAAAATAACACATATATTTAAATACACACGAAAAACTCTATATAAAATATTCACACAACACACAAATATTATATAAAACAGAATACACTTATAAACTAAAGAATATACATAGAGGCACGTCTTAGTCTACTCGCGACTTGATTTAATCTCCCTCTATATACTTGATACCACTATCTATCTCCAGACCCTGGAAGTGGTGCCATCTAGATATCAATGATACCCACATATATATAAGGTGATTAAAATCTGGTAAGATATTCATTTTCTCAAAAAATATTGAGAATTTTAAATTTTATTATAGAGAAAAAATCAAGTTCAAAAAACTCTACCATAATATGTAGTCAAATCATCATTTTTTTCGTTCCTCCAGGGATAAAAACCCTTATTTATAATTTTCTTAAATGGGAACCCTTATTTTTAAATTTATAATTTGATAGAAAAAAAAAATTACAAACAATTTTGTTCTTATAATTTTTTTTATCCGATTAACCGTTCGTCCGTTACAACTTGTTAAAGTTAAGTGATTTTATGCCAAATTTCTATTGTCATTTTACTGTATTAAATATAGAAGTCATTATTTTTATTTGCAGTTGCATAAACCAAATTTTATTGATCAAATTATGACAGGTAAATTGGTAGTAAAAATTTACTACTCACTAAATGATTGATAACAATAATAGATTCAAACCGGGTTTTCGGTGTATTATTAATAGATAAGTCTATGGTTTTGTAAGACTAAAGGTTCTAACAAAATTATCGGTTTCACTGCCACCGATATTATGAAACGTAATAAATGACAATATTTTTTCTGGAAGTTAAAATCTTTAAACAATTATAAAACGTAAACGGTTGTTCGGATAAAAAAAATTATAAGAACAAAATTATTTGTAATTTTTATTTCTATCATATTATCAAATCAAAAATAGTGGTTCCCATTTAAAAAAATTACAAATAAACATTTTTATCCCTGAAGGGATAGCAGCGTTAGATCGGTGTAAAATAAGTGCACGAGACGCAGTTTACATTATTCAAGCAACAGTTGAAGCTTTAGGTCATGACGTCGATTCTCTTATAATACACAAGTCTTCAATACATAGATGCCGTGAAGCTATGTNTAAATAAGTCTTCAATACATAAATGCCGTGATGCTATGCGAATTGAACGGGCTAATTTAATAAAAAAAAATTTTCAAAGTTGTCCTCCTATGTATGTCACTGTGCATTGGGATGGAAAAATTTTACCAACTTTAAATGTAAGAGACTCGGGCATTGATGGGTTACAAATTGTGATAACTAATAAAAATCTAGATTTATTAATTGGTATACCGAAGCTGAAAAATTTGACGGGGTATGAACAAGCTAATGCTGTTTATTGTGCGTTAGACGATTGGAGTTAATTAAATATTGTCCAAGCTCTATGCTGCGATACCACCGCATTTAATATGGAACGTTTAAAGGGTTCGTGTATTTTACTAGAACAAAAATTAGAGAAAGATCTATTGTATTTACCTTGTCGCCACCTAATATATGATCTGATTTTACGCGGTGTTTTCGAAACAAAACTTCCTCAGGTAACATTAAGCCCTGATATTTCCATAATTAAAAACTTTTAAAAAAATTGGTATAATATTGATGTTTCTAATACGATCTGTGGAATAAATGACGTCGAATGTTGCTCTGCACTTGAAAATTATCGAAATGATATTCTCCAGTTTTCTAGGGAAATGTTGCGAATCGAATGTTTTAGAGATGATTATAAAGAATTGATCGAGCTATCTATAATTTTTTGAAATGGTGACTCAGATAAAAAAATTAAAATACACCCTCCTGGAGCCATGCACCAAACTCGTTGGATGAGTAGAGCAATATATTGCTTAAAGATTTATTTATACCGAAAACAGTATTTACTAAAAACTTTTTAAATAAATGCTATTCGAGATATATGTATTTTTATTATTCAATTTTATTTAAAAGCCTGGTTTAACTGTATTGAACCGTCCAAATAGTCTCGGTTCAAAACCGAGCCGAATAACGACTTAAATTTTATCAAAGAATTAAAGTTATATGAAAAAGAACAACCGTTAATCGCGAAAGCAGCGTTAAATAATATTTGTAATTATTTATAGTACTTAACAGAGGACACAGCAGCTCTAACATTTTTTGACGATTCCATTTCAACCGAAATAAAAAAAATAATGGTTGTATGCCTTAATAATGAGTCAATAATTAACCCTAGCAAACGTTTTATTCTGTCATCGAGTGTTATAAACAAATTATTTTCAGGTATAATAATTTTTGATATCTTTATTTTTTGATGACTATTGGGTGATTGATTTTTTTTTTTAGAAAAAATTGTAGCTCCTTTTTTGTCAAAAATCAGTATGAAATTTTTTAAACGATTCGATATCAATACTAATTTTTTAAATTTGGATCCAAGTAATTGGAATACTGATGATGTTTATTTACACGGAAAATAAATTGTATGTTCACTTAAAGTAGTAAATGTCTCTGCAGAGAGAGCGGTTAAGCTAATGGAAGATTTTCATGGAAGTTTAACTGTAAACGATGAAAAAGCTGAGTTACTTTTACGCTGTGTCCAAGAGCATAGAAAATTATATCCTAATTGCAACAAAGAAACATAAAAACATAGTTTTTAATGTATATTTTTGTTATAATTTGTGAATTATTTTGAATTTAACATTTTGTATTTTATGTAGTAATTTTTTTTTTATTTATATAATATTATTGAGAAGCAAGTATAATTATGCGATTAAGTCAAACAAATACATCACTTTACAATATAAATGAAATATATTTAAATTAAGCAATAAAAATCATATATTTAGTAAAAATCGTAATAAGATCGAGTTATTTCAACTATAGCAATAAAACGATCGGTTCAATGAAATTTGTACTTATTACTTTTATTTCGTAAAATTGAAGTTTAAACAATTTTTGTATGAAACATTAGGACGTATCACATATGGTTCGTCATATATGATGAAATATTCGTAAATATGCTAATTTCGGCAATTTTATGAAATATTATGTATTTTGACATTTTCAAAAGAAAAACTGTAAGGACTTAATTTATACAAAACAGTTTGATCTACAATTTAGTTTTAGTATTTTTTTTTTGTGAGAGCGCTAATTTACGAGTTAATTGCTAAAACTAAAAAAGTACCCCTTTTGGCCGATTTTCAACCCCTAGTCGGCACGGGTTAAACTTATCTGATCGGCCTGAAATTTTTTGTATCTACTTTTTATATGTATACACATAAATTTGGGTGGTGAGCCCGAAGAAATTCCAAAATTTTCAAAATAAGGAACACCCTAATATATATATATTAAATTAAATCTTATGTAATATACTTTACTATGAAAAAGAAAAATTTTAGACTTTAGTTTGTTTTCATGGTGAAAACTAACATCAAAGTTAATAAAACAATAAGATTTTTGTAAAAAAATTCTTTTTTATATTTTTAATTTTGTAATGCTATAACTTTTTGAAAAATACATACTATTAAATAAATACTATTTATATATCTGTTTTATTAGACATACTTTTTTTTTAAACAACACCATTTCCCTTTATATATATTTATTCATATATTACACTTATAAATCATAAGACTTGCAATCAGGATATAAATAAGGAAATAGGAGATCATATACGATTTATGATCTTTTGACGTATCATTGAAAGAAATCGGTTCAGTGAGAGCTGAGAAAAAGTGGTAACAGACACAAAAAAAAAAAAAAACATCATAGTAAAATTAATACCTCCTCAGCTTCGCATCGAAGCTAAAATTGACTCCAGTTATTTATTTGTTTAACATTATTATTTTCTATAAGCATTTATATAATTGTTCTATTTCGTATTAACAGTACGTAATTAACATATGCTTCCATAGTTACGAATGTTTTTAATTCAAAACAAATACTTTCATTACTTTTAAGCCTACTTTAAAGTGTATTTATATGATAGATTTGAAACTGAATACCATAAATCTTAAAAGAGATAAAAAATACAATGAGCTTAAAGAGAAGTAACAGTAATTCTGACATAGCTGGTAATGCAACATTACAGTGCTTGGCTAGTGGCATTAACTATCCTATTGGAGAGACTGAGGTAGATTTTTTCTTTAGGAAATAAACTAAATTTAAGTGTTAAGATGAACTTATTAAAAATACATATATTTTTATATGAAAATAATATCTATATTAACTTTAAGCCATCTTAACTTTGTTTTATATTTTACAATGTACTTTATTTTTCTTTAAAATGGTTAAATTGATATATTATAACTCTTCAGTTTGTTATTTGACGTTCTCTTGCCTGTTCACTTGTAATTGAAGAAAAATCTATTTCACGAAGACATTGTTTTATAAATAAATCCAATGGCCAATATCTTATTTCTCACAATGTAAGACTTAAAATTTTTATTACATTTTTATATGAATTTAGCTATCAAAGAGAATAATTAATTCTAAGTTGATCAACAATATCTGTACTACAGGGAACAGGTAATGAAACTTATGTAAATTGTGTGCAAATTCCTAATAACCAAAATGATTATCAAGTTTTAAATCATGGAGATGTTATTTCCTTTGCAGATGGGAGTGGAAGTTATAAATATCTGTACAGATTTGTTTTACAAACATATACTGATAAAAAATTGAAGTAAGATTATTCTTAAGACATCATGTGTGTAAGTAATACACTAATATAATCAAATGTATTGTTTATTTTATTAAACGCAATCAAATAAATTGATTAATATAAACACTATATCTAAATCAAAATTATCTGAAAAATATTATTTTAATTCATTCTTTTAATATTTGTCAGTTATTTTTATTATAAACTTTCTAATCGCTTAAAATGATAATTACAAAGAGTATGAACAATATTTGTTTATAAAACTTTAAATATAGATTTTACATTTAATATTGTTAAAAAATGAAAAAAATTATTCCTTTTTAAATTTTAACTTTTAAACTATGCTTTCTCACAAAAAATATTTAAAAAAACTTGCATTCATGGTAAAATGCTTTTTTGTAAAATTCAGAATTATGCTTAAAATATTTCATTCATATAAACCCTATACTTTTAAAGTTACTCTGCTATTTGTGTTTAATTTTTATAAAGTTAGATGTTTAAATTAATTGTATTTATTTTTCAGACGAAATAATGAAGTATATGGTGAAGAATATGAATCTAGTAAAAGTCAATCTTATGTTGACAATATTGTAAGTTTAAATTCTGTGGATGATCTTATTTTTACAATTCATTTCTTTAAATGAATACAAAAATTATATATTTATTTTTAATTTTTATTTATGATACAACCCTACTTGGGTACATATCTCATGTGCCTGTTAACAGTAACCCAACATTTTAATTAGTACATATCCCATTAGAAAAAACTAATTAAAGTATAATGGAATCAAATAATAACGTTTATTAATAATAAAATAAAGTAATAATCTATGGATTCAAGATATGTTGAGAATGTCCATCAAAGAGATGACAATGTGCTATAAACGTTATGAGAATTATAATTTTTTATATCACAATTAAATAATAATAATAAGTTCAAATAATATTAATTAGATGTTAAACATTCATATTGTAGGACTCAACTGCTTGTTGCACTACATTTTCACTAACAATTTTCTGTAAGAATGTGTATATTAACATTGTCAGCGGGTCCCTGTATATCTATCTGTAATAAGCATGAATGCTGACAAGCTGTTAAATGATATTAACTGAACCAAGATTTGTGCACAAAATGTGACCGTATCACTTATTTAAATCCATTTTTTTAATTATTAGTTGATTTATTTTAGCTGAAAAGTGAAAAAGCATTAATGAAGCGTTTTCTAACTGCTAAATTAGATAAATTTAATGAAATAATTAATCAAGAATCAAAAAAAGTTAAAAAATTGAAAAAAAGTAAATATATTTTAAGTAAAAATAACTTAACCTCGGATTAATACATATTATATTATTTTCACCCAATAATAATTTTTTTTATTAACATTTACTATAATTAATAAAATATATATAGAATGTATTATTTTTTAATTAATTCTAAAATCATGTTTTATTAACCTATATTTTTGTATTAAATCATATAAAAAAAAATTTTTCCGCAGCATAAACTCGGTAATAATGAATTAACAATTTTTGTAAATTTGACCTTTTTTCTGCCCACAGGGGGGAATTTAAAAAGACAACTTTTTCACAAAAAATTAACTTTTTCAACTTAACTTTTGAAAATGTTCCGGAAATACTGCGTCCTTTAAACATATATCAAATTAAAGCTTATTTTATGTACTA
>NW_026099687.1:0-3435 GCF_025091365.1 Daktulosphaira vitifoliae | reverse complement strand
AAAAGTAAATAAATGTGTTTAAAAATCAATTGTAAAATTCATATAGTAAAATATAGTAAAGTAATTTAAAATGCTTTTCTTTAGGTAAATGTACATATTTTTATTTTGAATTTATATGATTGCTAAACATATGAAGACACGAATTTTCAATTTAAAATAAAATTTGCTTAATCTTCTAAGATAAAAAACGATTTTACAATTACTTCATTTACTTACATTTACATTACTTTACCATGATGTGTGACATTTTAAAGTAAATTTGTTTGTTTATGAAAATAAAATGCAATTTAAGTAAAATGAAAAATATTACTATGTCATTGTCTATGTATTATTATTTTATCATTTAGTAACTTTTTATATCCAAAATTTAAATAAGTTTTTAAATTTTATTTTTGATAAATTAGCTTCTAAGAGACTGAAAAATAAATCACATACTTCATAATTATACCAACAAAATTATTTTAGAAGTTTAAATAAAACATATTTTATCTCAAAATGTTAGTTCAAGAAAACTTGAATTTTACGCATCCATAAATTAGATTAAAAAAATGATTATATAAATTAAATTATCATTGGGAAATAAACAAAATTTAGTCATAAATTGTAAAAATGAATATTTTATATAAAATTTAATATGTAAATTTGTTTTTTTTTTAGGCGTATGCAATTAATTGCAGCCATACATTTTGTGAAATTTGTTTAAATACTTGGTTGAAAAAAAGTAATGTGTGTCCTCTTTGTCGAACTTTAGTTCAAATCAAAACTCTTTGTCTATCTCTGGATAACTTTATTACTAATATTTGTAATCTTCTTGGGAATGCAATAAAAGAACATCGGGAAAAAGTACAACAAGAAAGTAAGTATATTTGAACATTTATTAACTTATATTTATTGTTATAACTATTTTTAGAATTGACAGTTAATGTCCCACGAGTAGAGTATGCGCCACAAACTTCTAGAAGAGGTGGTAGAAGAAGAGGTATAACTCAACGTCGAAATACACAACCTGCTCATGTTCAATAAGAAATAGTGCAAAGAATTCATGAAGTTATGTTTTGAAAATACCTGAATTTTTGACTAATGTAATACATTTTAAACTTTCCAAAAGAAAAATTACTTTTCACTCTTTCAAATTTTTAGAAAAATGAACAAAATATAATTAAATAATTATAATTATTCGTGTGAATTTTGTAAATAATTTTAGTTTGTTTTTGTACAACTTAGTTTAATAAATTCATACTATATATGTAATATANACAACTTAGTTTAATAAACTCATACTACATATGTAATATATAAACTTTGAATTTAAAATTGTTAAATTTTATATAAAATTAAGATAATTTACCTTATTGTTAAAAATAAAATATTTTCTATACATTATCTCGCCTATTGTATTTTAAATTTTAATTAAATGATATTTGATACCAAGCAAAATGATAGGTACTTTTTTAACAACTATGTGCACAATAACATATTATTTAATGTTTTTAATACAAATATAAATAAGCATAAGTATTTTAATTATATTTTACATGAACTCTATTAAATAATAAAATAAAACCTTGGGAGCTAGAGCTATTGGTTGGTACATAAGGATTTTGTTCGCCACCGGGTTCCTACTAAAGCGGTTAGCCCATATGACTAATAATAACAATAACAATAAATTTCAATGATAGATTTCTAACCATAAAAAAAAGAAAGATTACCATTCATCTAATTAATATGTTTTTTTTTTATGATATGATTTTCAAATGCATAAATTCACATTTAAATTCAATCGGACGTCCGCAAAATACAAATGTAATGACATTGAACAATAAAATAATTTTACATACAATGAGAAGATATACTCCAAGTCAATCCACGGATTCAACGATTCGACGCACGGTGGGATAACGAGCTTCAAAAGTTGGCATTAAATCATGGAGCAAAAAAAATATATTCCAAAAATTAATATTATTTTTATTTTTGTCCATCAGATATATAAAAAGTCATTTACATAATATTAACATAGGTATTTACAATATACTAAAATCCCAACCCCTCATTATAACTTCACCTGGAACAGATTTTACGTTTTTTTTGCTTTAAAATTCCGATTTTTTTTTGACTGTGGTCTCCACACAATCTCATATCCGCTATGTTATATTGCATTCTGCTAATATGTAATTTTGTCAGAGAGTTCCATAAATTCTTGAAAGTACATGAATTTGATTATAGGAATGATTCATAGGAAGGCGTACTTTTAATATACAGAAATTTACTGAACAGGATATTTATTTGCAGTATGCTGTGTATACAGTTATGCACGTAAAAATTCTGCTATCATTTTTGGTTTCGAACACTGGTCAAGAAGTCCCTCAATATCTTACCTCTTACTCACAAATATTTTGTTCAAAATCTATTTATGAAACGGGGAAATGTTCAATGAATGCTAAGGGACATTAGCCACTCAGAAATTTCAATCAAACACCTCAAGTTTAGATTAATTTCAAACAATACGACAAAATTAAAAAAATTAAGTCGAATCATAATAATCGTAGACCGTAATATTTATTTAAAAAACCATTATAAATTTTGATCATAAGTAATGTTTCAATAAATAAACCATTACGTTATGATATTAAATTAAATTTAGAAATATTCTTCGACTTAATATGTTATCAAAATCGTTTTTAGTTAAAATATAACTACAAGCGCAACTCGTCAAGATTTAGTGTCGCACCTAGCGAAATAAATATTATTAGAAGTGTACTTTTGTAGGTATCCGATAAAGACGTTAGGTGCATTTAATCTATAACCGCATTTTATTTCAAAATTTTACTAAACACCTTATATTATTATTGTCGTTTATATATCATTCTATGTCGTTTCGTGTGTGTGTGTTGCGGTACAACGTACAGAAATGTATGTAGTGTATATATTTATTTAAACCCGAATGATACGTTTAAATAATTAACAATTAGTAGTGTAATATTTTTCACTGTCAGATTTGAATAATAAAAAATATTATGACTGTAACCAGGGTAGGCAGTTAAGTAGCCGTGGCAAAGCAAAAAAAAAAACTGCTTTGGTTCAACTATGCATTTATCATAATACTTGTTACTTATTTCATGTATATATCTTGGTGCGGTATTAATATAAAATAGTAACATAGGTACGTGTATTGATTGTATTGTTTATTTTCTATTAATTTTATTGATTTTATTTATGTAATAATGTATGTAACAAAGCTATTGGAGTTGTACTCATTACTTTAACTCTCGTATATAAAAGGATAAAGCAATCCGAGTATAAAACATATATAAAAACAATTATTGTGATGTTTACATGCAGAATAATTAAACAATTATAATATCGCAGACAAAAAGATGTTGTAAAATGAAAAAAATTAAAAGGAGTTCATAATAATATTATTATTTGTTTTTTCTA
>NW_026099686.1:7671-33914 GCF_025091365.1 Daktulosphaira vitifoliae | reverse complement strand
AAAAATTGCACAAATTTAACAATAAAAAGAAATTCAATGTAACATAATATTTATAAATAGTAAAATTATAATTAAATTCAGATACTTAACAAACTCTACATATATATATAAGGCCAGTCAACGCAGGAGTAATTTTGGCGAATAGTGGAAAAAATTCCCAACCAAATTTTTTTTTTTAAAAAGTTAAATTAAGATATGTATAATGACATACTAAAAGTCCTCATTGATTGGAATTGAGCTTTTTTTTTATAGCCTCGCAAAAGATAAAAAATATGAGCTTTTTTAATTTTCTCAAAAAATATTTAACATCCAAAAAAAAGTTTCGTACAAAAGTTGTTTAAAAGACAATTCTAAACAAAAAAGTATCTTATATTTTTTCATTGAAACAAATATTTTTCGAGTTATATTACATTTAATATGAGTAGTAAAATTTATTTTCCATTTTTTTCATTTTACGGTTACTTTTTATCATGCTATACTTACATTAGACACAATGTTATAAATGCATATGTGTATATCTGTGAGTTTATTTAATTATAGTATCATTAAAGTGTAGTGTATATTAAGATACAACCGATAGAATAGGTAATTGATTTGACGCTATATTGTTTAAACCCAATTAAACGCTAAATTGTACATTCCGATTCTTCTTCTCTCCTCATAACATGACTAAACCATCTAAGTCTATATTCTCTCATCTTATCCACGATTGACGCTACACTTATACTTCCTCTTATATGCTCGTAAAACGGCCTTTAGTCAGGTGCTGGAGCTGGTAAAATTTGTGGCTGCCGAAAAACAGGGCTTAAATGTTCTATTATATGTGAACATTGCAAAGGTCAATGGCGTACAAATTCAATAGAAATAAATATTGAAGACTAAGAAGATTGTACTTTTGTTGAAAATATATTCTATCAAAATTTAGAATGGAAAAATGAATAAGAAAATGGAAAAAAATTCTGTTTCATACATTTGTCAAATAACTTTATAGAGGAGAAATCCTCCATCGATTACATACTTTGCACTAGTAATGCATATAATTTGTATTTAGGATATAAATAAGGAAATAGTAGATCATGTAGCTTTTGTAATGATACATAAAAATTTTAAAATTAAACACTATCTACAGATTTGCATCAAATCTGATCAAAATTTTATAATAGTTATAATATAATAAATGTAAATGTTGATACTCGAATTTTTTTTTGGAAATTACGATTCAATCATATGTTAAACAGTAGGCTTATGAAATATTAAATAACTTTAATTTTAGAGTAATTTTAATAGTATAAATGAGTTAAGCAGTTCAAACAATAACAATTGTTTACGTAGCAATTACTAATACTACACATTAATATTTATTTATGTGTAGACAATTAAAAATTAGTAAACTTAGAATAAAAATTGTGGATAGTTGCACCTTCTCAACTACCTAGTTAATTATTACATTTACACGGTTTTTGAGCAGTAAAATATTTAAATACTACTTAATTATAAATAACCTTAATTATAAGTAATTGAGTTAATAAAATCAATCTTTTTCAATAAATATTTACCCTTAGAAATTCTATAGAAAAAAGTTTTTAAGAGAAAAATAATACAAAAATTGGAAGATTTCTATTTTCGTGTTATTATTATAATATCACACTATAAGTTTTATATTAGAAATTCAAAAAATATAACGACTTTTAAAGGAATTTTTTTTTTAAATTTAAAAAAATACAACTAAGAAAGTTTTGAAAAAGAAAATATTTAATAATAATATTATTAAGCATTACTAATAGTTCAATATTAATTTCTTTTTATTATTTGAAATTAAAAATTATAGAAATACTTACGTTGTAGGTTCATCAAGAAATATAATCGACGGATTGGTAATAAGTTCCAATGCGATAGAGAGTCTTTTTTTCTGGCCACCAGAAAGCCTTTTTGTGATAGTGTCTCCATGAACTGATAGACCCAACGCATCAAGCAAGTCCTCAACTTGTCTGATTTTGGACAGTGTTGATCTTTCTGGCGGTAGTTTGAGGTGTGAAGCCACAATCATTGATTCTCTGACAGTCAATAAATCACGAACATAGTCATCTTGCTGTATGTAACAACTAATTTTTGACATACATTTATGATCTCTTGATATATTATTTAAGTACACTGAACCACCACTACCCGTTACTCTGTAATCAATTATAAAATATTTTATTCATTTTGATAATTTGACATTTGTTACTAATATTTTTACAAGATAATAAATAACTTAAGATATTTAAAACGAAATTAATACCTATTAAAATACAGTAGAATGTACCATCACTTTTGGCTGATATTGGTTATAACTATAGAATGGACATTTGATTATAAAGATCTTTAAAATATTACACTTATATAGATTAAAAAAATATCAAAATATGCTCATATTTCCCTAAAACCCTAATATATAACAGAGAAGTAATAAAATTTTTATTTATAAAAGTATTATTAGCTCTTTCTGAAAGTCAGGCTTTTAACAGTTCCAGTTTTATTCTAAAATTTTCTTGAACAAATTTAAGAAAATGAAATCAATTTTTTCAACTCAAAGTTAATCTCTGCTAAAACATTTAGTATAATTTACGTTTATGGTGCAAAACAAACTTAATAATTATCATTTAAAGTTGAAAAATGGTAATTTCGTTAATTGCTTAACTGAAATTATACAATTAGTGTTATTATATCATAAGTAATCTAGATTCATTAGATATTAAAATATCTTAAATAATACTATCCAACTGATAGTTTAAAAAATAAATTAATCTAAATAAAAAATATAGCACATCACTGAAAAAAATTTATATATATGTATACAAACAAAAGAAAATTTGATTAAATAAAAAAAGTTGGGTTCTCATTGGCCAATTTAATCATACAGAGAAGCGAACGATTAGTCGTATGACTGGTGGAAAAAAAAGGAAGAGAAAATGGATATAATAGATCAATATCCATATATTATACAATTTACAAATATAATAGATTTTAATAAAAAAATTAATATTTATAAAAAATATGAATGGATCATATAAAAAACAGTATTAAGATACACCATTTTTAATAAACAAGATTATGGTACATTTAAATTCCCTGAATTAAATACGTTTTTTTTTTAAATAGCATAATCACTAAACTTTTCTTACATCAATGGAAAAAAGTAAGAAGACATTTTTATATTTACGTTTTTTTCAAATAAGTAAAATAATTGTTTTATAAAAAATAATATAAATATTAATATAATTTTAAAAGTTAATACTCGAGCTATCATGCTCATTTTTAACTATAACTAGTTATGAAAAATAACTTTTATAAAAATCGTACTGTAGTCGTTATTTTTCTATAAAATCGTTTTAACAGTTACAGAAATATGTGATATTTTATAGCTTTGTTTCACTTTAGGTCAACCGTGAAGTTTTCACTTATTTTCTAAAAATTTAATAATTACGATGTCTGTCAAATAACCCACTCATAGAAATTGAACAATAATAATATTTCATTATTTACCACTTGTTATTAAAAATTAAAATACAGTAAAAATTTTGTTGAAAACATTTACTTACGAATATCCAGCAAGAACATTGAGAAGTGTACTTTTACCACCACCCGATGGTCCCATGATTGCCGTAAGTTCACCTGATCGAAAGTTGCCATTGATTCCATGCAAAATATCTTTCTTAACTGCGAACAAAAATACATAAAAATTGAAACAAAAGATAGTAGTCAGAAAGAACTGGTAGTTCAGTTGGATCACGGCATATCTGAGACAAATAAAAATGTTATCACTGTCAGACAATCACTATCAAAAGAAACACTTCTATGAAAATCTATAGATAGTGTTTAATTTTAAGAAATTTTTAGATTATTCCAAAAGCAAAAATAACTCATATTTATTGTTCTACTTCGATTGCCATTTTCACACAGAAAATGGTTCGTTGGTAAATTTTAGCTTCCATGCGAAGCTGAGAAACTATTTTTTTTTTTTAACTTCTGGTACATAATATAAGCTTTATTTTAACATATATTTAAAAGACGCAGATTTACCAGACATTTTCCAAAAAAGCTAAGTTCTACTTTTTATACAAATTTTCAAGTTTTCAATAATTCAAGCTTTTCTTAATTTTGAAGAGGCAAAATAATCAAAGTATAAATTTTACTTGATGTAAGTTAGATTCATGTAAATTTTATATTTATTGGCAGACTCAATACTATGGCAAACCTTTATAAGGCATTTTAAAATAAACAAAAAATATAAAATTTGAACACAAAAATAGCATGTTTTTCAACTATGGCAGCCGTTTGCACATAGAAAATAAGTCGTGGGGACATATTTTTTTTGAATAATTTATGGTATACAACATAAGTTTTAATTTGACATATGTTTTAAGAACACAGTATTTCGGAAACATTTTTAAAATTTAAGTTGAAAAAGTTGATTTTTGTAAAAAAGTTGCTATTTTGAATCCCCTCTTGTGGGCAGGTAAAGGGTCAGATTCTCAAAAATATTATATCAAATAAAAGGAAATTACTGAAGGTTTTAGTATAAAAAAATTATTTTGATTTGTTCATTTTTCAATAAGTTATGGCATTTTAAGAAAATAAAATTGAAAAAAATTTCAAAATTTACTGATTTTAAAAATCTTAATTTTTTGGGGATTTTCACCATTTACGGGACCTAGGGGAAAATGTTCAATTTTTGAGGGTAATGTCTTCAACTAGATACGATTTGTGATCTTTTGATGTATTGTTGAGAAAAATCGGTCCAATGATAGCTGAGAAAAAGTGGTAACAGACACAAAAAAAAAAACACATAATGGTAAAATTAATACCTTCTTAACTTCGCATCGAAGTTAAAAGTCATGTATCGATGACTATAGAGGTAAAAGAGATTATAAACTAGGTGTTTGTCAATTTTTTATTATAGCTAAAATTTCACGTGTAATACATTAAATAGATATTAAAAAAAATCTTTCTAATTAAATTTTNTATAGCGAAAATTCCACGTGTAATACATTAAATAGATATTAAAAAAAATCTTTCTAATTAAATTTTATTTTTTAGGTAAAACTTGATTCATATATTATTCAGACAAGATAATTGTAATAATGCACTAAAATAAGTTGATTATTTAAAGTGAAGCTTACATTTAATAAATTAATAGTATTCTTGACTGTGGTGTAAAATTCCATGAGCATCAAAGATTACAATGTAAGGTTAGTTTTAAAAAGTAATAAAGAAAATTAAATACTTAAAAGATTTGAATTGTTGGATAACTAATTAAAAATGAGTGTTTTAATTATCGTGCTAATTATAAAAATATTTAAGAAGTTTAATTATATACAGCAAGAATATTGATGGAAACAAAACTTATCAAAGTAAGGTAGCTTAATAGGTCAATTATAGACCATGGCATTTATGTGTTCACTGTTCAAGGGCAATAACAAAATAATCCAATAAACTTTTTAAAAATTGTTTCTCAGACAGTCGAGAACAATAACATAGTTTAATCTGCAAAATTAATGTAAGTAATTTTTATCTGTCATATTTATAAATATATATATACGTATTATTTTTATTCTCTAGACATAACTGTTGAATTTATTACTTTTAGGAACCTTAAACTTTACATTTACCCATCGAAAAAGTAACCCACTACCCGAATGGTATTTTATGGCTTCCACAATCACCGAATTGCAAATATATTATAATATGCCACTTTATACAAGTTTATATTTGTAGCATATAATATACTCTTAAGAAATAATTATACATTAAGCCCTCAATTTTTAATGCCAACTCTGACTTGTAGTTTCAACTACGAATATCGTTAATATGCCATCAAATAAATTTACGTTTAATTAGAGCGTTTTAACATTAAAATGAACTAGATTTTTAAATATTTGTATTGATTCTGTCAAATTTATCTTAGATTTTTCTCAGATATGATTTAATTTCAAGAATAATTTCATGTTACGTAAAAACATATCGAGTTGAATTTGCCAAATTTTAATAAAAGAATAATCTATAACACTGCACACGCTGGAATATATCTCATGAATACATATAGATATGAACTTTGCAGGTTTTTCGTTAAGAACTGGGACAAATAGATAAAAGGTTATTGACTTGTCTTGTACAGTTTTTAGTAAAATCCCGAATAGATCAAATTACATGTAATCAAATAATAACACAGTATGTTAAATCAAAGGCAATTCCCGTACATAATAATGTCATACATTTTTTTGTATACAATGTTTGCGAAGATATCAAACGTATTTTATACTTTGTTCGGTCAACTCTTATCAAGTACTTAAGTAATATAAAAATTTGTCATTGGAAATTATGGAAAGTCCCAACGGAAATTTGTTAAAATATTTGTGAAAAATAATCTGAGTTCTAAGACCAAATTTAAAATGCCGGTAAAGAGGAATTTATTGAAAATTAAAATAACAGGATTACAAAATAAGTGAAGGAAATATAATTCAACTGTGAAAATAATGTAGAATAATGAAAGTTGAACTTAAAAATTTTAATTATTATAATCTCAATTAATTTTAAATATATTAAATGTCGATGAAACAATTCAAGGCCAATTAAAAAATCGTAGACAATATCAAAAATAAAAATAATAACAACAATTCAATACTTGCAACAAAGCGCAAATTTAATACATTTATTATTATAGAACTATACACATTAAAACTAACACTAAAAATTCAACCATATAATTCCTACCTCCTATTAATTAAAAATAATTAGTTTAAACAATATAAATATATTCATTAGTTAATAAATATTAAATATTAACTGAAAACTTAGGTTCGAAAATGTATTTAAAGTTATTTAGACATTCCCATACCTTACATAATATAATATAAATATATATATATAATATATGAGTTATTGGTACAGAATATGTTGTACTGTAATAAAATAGAAGTTTTCATTAAATTTTTACCTTAAAAGTGTTATTGTAAAGTATAACAGCAAATTTAATATAGAACCTATTATAATATTTACAACTTATTTGGTATTTTAAACACTCGTAAACGATTGCAAGATAAAACAAATGTTGCCATTCCATCGTATTAAATATTTTTTTATTATTATTTAATATTAAAAATTAACGACATGAAGAGTTAAAATTCCTATTTATATTATTTCACAATGAAAACTTTTTAGTGTGTTAAATTAATAATTTAACTATAAACTCGATCGTTTAAAATTATAGTGGTGTTACTAATGTGATAAAATCCAAGAAAAAAATAGAACATAAAACGAATGGTTTAAGTGAGAAAAACTAGGAAGGGGATTATAGTTTCTAAAAATTAAGGAGCGTTTTCAAGCCACTACGAATTACCTCTCATAAAAAGCTAAAAATGATATTAATTGTAATAAGCAAATATACTTACTTAGTAAAAAAAAAATTATCTCAAAATAAGGAATAAATTAGTACCTAGCCATAATTTTTGTTATTTCGTTCAAAATAAATTAGGAATGAATATTTTACATAAAATCACAAAGTCAGTATAAAAATTTTAATTAATTATAAAAATTAATGCAAAACAACAGTTTTTTTAAATATTTAATATTATACTTTAACAGAAAATTGAGAAAAAAATATTAACAATAAACAATTTAAGTTGGTATACACATATAAAAATATGAAATGACTTATATAATAATTTAATTCTTAAAGTATTCAATAAACTGAAAGTATATCAACAACCGTAGGTTCTATTAATATAACAAATATTTATTTCTATCATTTTATAACCATTGATACAATAAGTCATTTAGTTTCATGTGTAGTCATAAACTAATTACAAAGTTTTTTAAGCTCACGTTAAAGAATTAATTAATTAAAACTTCCAAATAATTCAAAAACAAACTAATAACAATAATTACGTCACAAACGACCGTGCTCCAAGTACTTAAATTACCACGGTCGGATCATAAAATTCTTATAATTTTATAATTTAAGTTCTTCTAAAATTATTTTTTAACTTTGATGCGAAGTTGAGAAGGTATTAATTTTACCATGATGTGTTTTTTTTTGTTTCTGTCACTACTTTTTCTCAACTCTCACTGGACCGATTTTTCTCAACAATACGTCAAAAGATCACAAATCGTATCTAGTCGAAGACATTACCCTCAAAAATTGAAAATTTTGACCTCTATCCCCGTAAATAGTAAAAAAAATTACGATTTATAAAATCGGTAAATTTCGACATTTTTTAAACTTTTCTTCCAAAAATTGCCATAACTTATTGAAAAAAGAACGAATCAAAATAATTCTTTTTTATATTGAAACTATAGATAGTTCTCTTTCATTGGATATAAATTTTTTGAAAATATGACCACAGATGTGAATTCAAAATAGCAACTTCTGAACAAAAATTTTTATTTTTCAACATAAGTTTTAAAAATGTTCCGGAAATACTCCATGATTCAAACATATGCTAAAATAAAGCTAATGATATGTACTATAAGTACAAAAAAAATTTTTTGTTCCGACGATTTATCTTCTATGTAGAAATGGTTGCCGCAGATAAAAAACATGCAATTTTGAAATTAAAATTTACGATTTTTATTTTTTCAACTTTTAATTACAATATATTTTTGAAAAATGTATGGATCAATACAATTATTTTTTCATAAATATTTTATGTTTACTTCTTTCATTTGATATACATTTTTTAAAAATCTGACTTTTGACCTGACCACAGGGGGGATTCAAAATAACAACTTTTACATACAAGTCAAACTTTTTTCACTCAATTTTTGAAAATTTTCTGTAAATATTGATATTTTTATTTAATCTTAAATTAAAGTTTATGTAATATACTATACTATGAAAAAAATCGAGATATAGCGAACATGGTAATCATATTCAAAAATGTGTTATTTTTGTGTTAAAATTCTTGTTATTGTATTTAATATATTTTAATATTTATTTTGATAATGGGGTACACTGATTTTAATGAATATTATATAAAACTAATTGAAATAGAAAATAAAGTTAAACATATTTCAATTTTTATTTTATTTTGAGTCGAAAAAATAAATTTTAACATTTGAATTAGCTTAAATTGCCAATTTTATCAAAAAACGAATGCGCCAATGTTTGCCTCTTCAGTAAAAATCATTGCCACAGGCAATGATATTTTTACAATACTTCCNATGTTTGCCTCTTCAGTAAAAATCATTGCCACAGGCAATGATATTTTTACAATACTTCCTTAATTATTTTTGAGTTTAAGAAAATCTTAAATTATTGAAAACTTGAAAATTTGTATAAAAAGTAGAACTTAACTTTTATGGAAAATGTTCTGGGAAATCTGCGTCTTTTAAATATATGTTCAAATAAAGCTTATATTATGTACCAGAAATTAAAAAAAAAAATTTTACCGATGACCAATTTTCTATGTGAAGATGGCAATCTAAGTAGAACAAAAAAATAGGAGTTATTTTTGCCTTTGATTAATCCACCAATTTCTTAAAATTAAACACTATCTACAGATTTGCATCATATAAAAAGTTGGCTAAATTTAGTGAACTAAACTACATTATTTTATATTTTAAAACAGTTGATAAAAGTTATTTTCTACAACAATGGTGTTGGCCATAAAACTTGGCACTGTTCTCATTTGTGTTTCTTAATTATAATACATTTATGCGTGGTACATAACTACTAAAATAAAAATAGATTAGTAAATAAAATAAAACATTTAAAATAATTCAATTTCAGAAAAAAATTAGTACCTGCGTTAACACATAGGCGTATTTACAGCTAAATTTAGGAGTGACGATTTAATTTTTTTTTTAGTTTGATAAGCATACTAAAGAAAAATTTTATACTAAAAAATAAAGTGATAACTTAACCAAAGAACTTATAAATCATATTTCCTAAATATTAGATTTTTCTTTTATGACAACATACTCAAAATCCTAATCACTTCTAAAATTTTATAATTATTTTATTATTATTATAAATATTAAATTATTTTTAAAATAATTTAATATTGTAATTTTTACGAAGATATTATGAAAATAATGAAGTAGTTGTATATTTATTTACTTTTAACGCGTATAAAAATTTAAAGGGCTTGATACAATACTTTCAAAAAAAATGTTTGTTATTTATAACAAAGTTATAAGTTTTATACACTGGACTACAAGGAACTTTCATCAGATACAAAAATATACTTTTCTAAATCAACTTTTTGCAATGTTTTCAAAACTGCAATTAGACTTTTTCTATCACTTCTAATTTTTAATATAATAATATCTATCCAAATATGAATTTGTTATAAACTATTTTCGAACAATCAAATAATCCAATTATTTTCCACATATTTAGCAATTAATTCATGTGCAAAAACAAACATATACATTCCAAATTTATGGTAATAAAGAAATGAAGGTTTTTTACTAATTGTTATTATATTACAATTAGTAACAAAATTGAAAAATGGTAAGAAGCAAGGTGCTCCTCATCTCTCTATTTATACCATATTGATCAGTTAAGAATTTTTTTACGTTGTGCACCCCTCTCATCTAAAACTAAAAATTATATTAACTTAAAAAGTAATAACACAAAATTTTATTTAGATCATTCAATAGTATAAAAGTAATAATAGGTTCCTACTTAATTTTTGGAAGTTTTCTTAAATGCAATTATTTAATTATTTATTTTTAAAAATATTATGTTATTTATAATGATTTTGAAATCGTTATCAATATTCGCAAATCAAATAATCAATAAAATATTAGACTATTGTTATTTTACATATGATTGATTATATGAATACATAGACATAGTTACANTTTTAATCTAGTAAAACCTATCATTACTGAAAATTAGGTTAAAAATGCCCGCAATTATAGAAATTAAATACATATATCTTCATTACAATATTGTAAAAGTAGCATTTTCCAATAGAATATAAAAACAATGATAAACTTTCTTATGTTTTTTGTAAAAATGCAATGAAAAACATATATACAGGAGACATTATATAACATTTTGACTAGTTGATATCCAATTCTATAATATTATTTTTTTTGAAATAAGTATTGAAAATTGAAGAATGGTAAGAAGCAAGGTGCTCCTCACCTCTCTATTTATACCATATTGATCAGTTAAAAATTTTTTTACGTTGTGCACCTCTCTCATCTAAAACTAAAAATTATATTAACTTAAAAAGTAATAACACAAAATTTTATTTAGATCATTCAATAGTATAAAAGTAATAATAGGTTCCTACTTAATTTTTGGAAGTTTTCTGAAATGCAATTATTTAATTATTTATTTTTAAAAATATTATGTTATTTATAATGATTTTGAAATCGTTATCAATATTCGCAAATCAAATAATCAATAAAATATTAGACTATTGTTATTTTACATATGATTGATTATATGAATACATAGACATAGTTACATGATAACAAAATAAAAAAAATTAAAGCCTTGACCTGCTATTTAAAATCGATATTAACCTTCCAAAATATATTTTCATTATCAGACTTATCTAGTGATAAGATATTACTGGGAATCAGCAAAAATTTCTTAAACATGTTGAATATTAAATGGAATCAAATGTGGGCTTATGCTCCACTTGCTAAATGTCAACTAAATCACAACATTGATTTTTAGAAACTTCTTGCTATTTTTAAATATTTAAATAATTAATTAATGTTAGTATTTCAAATTTTGATGAACATCATTCTCTAAATTCAATTATTGATCAAATAAAAAATAATCTGTTACTTATAATATAATAGAACTATGAATATACTTTTTAAAAAAATTATAAAAACATTTTTTTTTATATAACTATCATATAACCTGTAAAAGCATATCTCTTCCAGGTTTTTAGTTTTACATTACTGAACAAAATTACGTAATTACTTCAAGTAATTTTTTGCAACTCGAATGTTCGAAGTCATGACAAATTTACTAGGCTTAAAACAAGATACTTTTATTTTACTACTCTGTTTCATTATGTTAGTTTAAGATTTTTATAGATAGCGATACTATAATAAATATAGTTCTTCAAGCAATAGCCTAGCTCAAGTTTCAAGCTAATTTTATTTTATTGAAAATATACTTCGAGTAAATTAGTTGATAAAATCTCACACGAACTTTACACGCGAATTAGTCTTTGTATGTTTAATGGTATTTCAGGAGAGATAAGAAATTACATCACAACGTGCTACACCACTCCGCCAATTACCAATTAAAAACTAAAAGTAAACATTTCTTAATCGTTATAATAAAACTATAAAAAATTGTTGTTACATTTGTTCACAAACTTTATATTTCAGAATATTGTAAAACATTATTACACTGGAGTTCGATTGTTATTCGCAATAGAAATTTACATAACAAATCACTGATCAGTAATCGTTTCACGCGTTTAAATGACAATGATTCTAAGAACATTTTATATCAAGGTTGAGGTAGCTTAGGAGTATAACTGTCATAAGAAATAGGAAGAAGATAAATGATTTTACTACTATCTACCTAACGTGACTTCCAGTTCCTAAAGTTGATTTTTTTTCTTTTATTCTAGTACACAAATGAGTATTTTGTTTTAATCTAAACCATGGTAGCTATAAACAAAGCACCTGTGATACGTATATTCAAAATTTTATCACGTACATCAAGGCGACTAACGTCACATTTGACAATTCCATAAAATGACAGCGATGTCCGTTTGTCCACACAGAACGCATGCATGTCGTACAACACTACAAAAATTCACAGTGTTAGTTATTCTCTTTTATAAAACTCTTTTTTGTTTTATGAGCGGCGGAAATAAGTTGACATTGAACTCTGTTATCAAAGATTTTGCGTCAAACGTTTAACAAGAGTTTTTGTATAAACGCCCACATTAGTCATGCATAATTGTTCGCGGTTTAAAACTTTTATTTAGGTTCATTGATTGTTTTAAAAATAATGAAATCACGAACATAAATCATTAAATATAATGATTCATATCTAAGAATAAATAATAACTCTATACTAATGAAATTTCTTGCAATACATTTCATATTATTTGATAATTATTCAATTACTTATTTTTAAATATATATTAATTCATGTATAATATAAAAAAAATTCATATGATCTGGAATACAAAAAATAGTTATAACTAATAAAAATTAAAGTATACTAAAAAAATAGTAATTGAGAAAAGAAGAGTGTATGCAATTGGACAACAAAACAATAAAATATGTTGATATTAACTATATTGGACTTACTGCTTTATTCAAAAAGTAATAAAACAACAAATATTCAATAATTCTTGTAATAAGGTATCAATAAGTTCTCATAAATTAAGTATGATTTGTCCCAACCTGAAGTAATTCCCTACGACAGTTTACTAGGATAACCTATAATAAGAGGTGTAATTTTTTTTTTTACACAGATATTGTAGATAAAAAATCCCCAAATCCACCACATTAATATAGTAGGCTGTATTATAATGTTAGCAATTGTGGTTAATCAGTGATTAAAATTGAAATGTCCCAGTATACTCAAAATAATGATTTTATTTGCAACAATAGTAATATAATGCAAATGTAATACAAGATAAAAAAAAAAACTAATGATGAATTTTTATAAATAAAAATACTTAGTTATTCTAAAATACTATAGGTATTAAAATTCACGGAAAGTACTAGAGCCTGGAAGTAATAAAATCAAGTCTAGGGGTGCTGAAGCACCCTTTAGCACCCCCAATAGTTGCACCACTGATCATAGAAGTCACTAGATTGACGGCACGTGGTAGGAAGATTTCTTATATCTCATTTGGATGTTGAAAGACTAATGCTAAATATGCTATACCTAAGTAAAATTGATAACACAACATTATTGGTTTACAAATGTATACTCGTAA
Source organism: Daktulosphaira vitifoliae (assembly GCF_025091365.1). NCBI lineage: Eukaryota > Metazoa > Arthropoda > Insecta > Hemiptera > Phylloxeridae > Daktulosphaira > Daktulosphaira vitifoliae. The sequence goes on along the minus strand of NW_026099686.1, from coordinate 19,986 downwards.
CTTGCAAATGACGCAACTGCCTATAAAATACTAATCGTTACGAAAAAGGTTTATTCTTTCATTGAGAAAGAAAATTAAAGGAACCTAAAAAAATAAAAGTATAAAATTATGTTTTTTTATATGTTTGTACAAACATTTGGTATACAACCCGTTTTGTAATCTATATTAATTTAAATTAGCTATGATTAATTTTAATTAGCAAGCAAAAAATATTATCAACTCGCGCTACCATAAGAAAAACAGAAAGAAGAATAAAATAGCACTCTTAATTATAAATTTGTCAATGATTGATCTTAGTATTTTTAACATAAGTAAATGGAAAATAACATTTTTAGTAAAAAATGTATTGTTGTAGAATAAAATATATTGAATACTAAATAAATGTACACAAAATGTATTTTTTTTTTATAAAATGTATTATATAATGTATAATGAACCACAGTTTTAACAATAAAAACAACATGGTTCATAGCGTCTATCATAATAAATACAATTGTGAAAGTTATAACCAATGTCAATGATATTGTAATTAATTAACAGAGTTATTTTAAAAATCAACTGCAGACAATAAAAAAAATATTCGTGAAGTTTAATTAAATCAATAGTATGGTAACATTCATCAAAAAAAGGAAAAATCCCATTGATAAAGTACTTATTTGTTTTAATATTTTATATAATCTAACAAAAATTATTAAAGTTAAAATTGACCTTCAACAGAAGTAAAAAAAGTCAAATAAACATAACGAGATTAATTTTTCTATTATATTTTTTTTTAAATTAAGCTAACAAAACTTAATTGGTACAAAATCGTGCCTAAAGCAGAAATTTGATAGAATCATAAAATAAATCAAGCTGCGTTTTTTGGTTTGGCCATCCTTAAAAAAGGTCAAGGGTTATTAAACATACAGAATATAATCATATTTTTTAAATATTGAATGATGAAAGCCTATGCTATAATTAAAAATAATATTCTACGAGAAATACAGTTTTTTCATGTACAAATGTTAAAATATTCCATTAGGGAAGATCATTTAAAAGTCAAATTAATAAAAACAAAATTAGTCTACCAGTTTACAAGTTTTATAAAGTTTTAAATAATATATAATATTATATAATAAAATAAGTTTTTTTTTATTTAGTGCTTATTTCAATCCTTTTATGAGGTTAGGGGTGAGAACAATCGCTAAAAAAATTAAGACTCGATCATTAAACTACCTATGGCTTCTTTTTGACTAGCTCAATTTATATTTGTCTAATTAGTGATTTTCCGATTTTACTTTTTTAAATACTTAATGAATTTATAAAAATTAAAGATAATTTTAAGTTTTTATAGTTTATACATAGTATTACATAACATAATTATCAAAATATTTTAAAGTAGACTATGAGTTATAAATATACACAAGTACATGCAGTTTACATGTAATTGATAGTATTAATTTTTGTAGATATTTTCTATCTGGAATCCATCTAAAAGAATGCATAATAATAAAAATTGATCATAAATACTGCAATACATTTTTAAGGATGTAAAATACTCATATATTTTTGCTAAAGCAATCCATAAAAGCTTTACATAAAGAATTTAAATTAGTGATGAAAATTATGACTATTAAGAGCTATATTTATTTTTAATTTTTTTAGAAAATCATAAGTCAAACATTGTGAATTAAAATATGATCAATAAACGAATTTATTCAAGATTACACACTTTTTTGATTAATGTTATCGTTCAGAGTGATAAATTTAGGATTTCGATTAATACTAAAGAATTATTACTAATTTAAATAACTTTATAACGAAGGAGAATTCATATCTAATTGGCGAAAATCTATCTCATACTAAAATATCGTTAATAATTGTTATTAAGATACTGTATTTCACTTAATAAAACGATATCTCATTTAAGGTAATATCAATAAAAAAATAATCCCTCTTAAACTTGTAAACTTTTAAGTATTGTTTTTGTAGAATTTTCTATAAGACTTTAATATTATTGGCTTATTAGTGCAATCTTAATTCGGTTTTACTGTGCGTCGCGAGTAACATAAAAAACAATACCATAACCGACAAAGGTCAGGTTTAGTATGGTATGAAGTACACATAATCAAATCATAAAAAATAATAATAATAACAATATGTAATAAATTATTATCGCCAATATTAATGGCGAAAGAAAATAAAGTCTGAGTAGCTTTAATATACCAGGTAAATGCAGTATATTAGTACCTATGCCTAATTTGAAACTGTTATCAGTAATTGGTAACATAAATAAGCCTACTTACCTCTTTTAAATTTGCTATAAATTGACACGGAATACGTAAGGTCCTCGAACGACAAATTGACTTCTGTTCTTTTGGGAAACAAATGAGTTTTATTTGTCACGTTATTGTTAGAAGCATCGTCTGTACGGTTTTTGATATCGGCCATGTCCAGATTTGAAATCAACTAACGAAGTATGTGATTGGATAATTTACACTATCGATGAATCCTTAGATTTTTCGTAATCATCCGGATAATAAAAAACCAATGTTAAAAAAACTTAAACATGTAAAGTTTAACGTCGAAAGTTCACATTTCACGATAAATAATTATTGATACATCTACTATTTTATCTAATAAAAATATTCTCATTTAAATAGTATTTTATAGTATATTACAGAGCTCATGAGCGTACATTGAGTAAAATTTGAACAATCAGAGTAATATAGTACACATTTACTAAATAAATGATAATATCTATAATTATTTAAAAAAAGTAATTTTTGCTCGAACGATTTCAGTCAATCGCCAATGCACTGCACGCGCACACTACGCCGCGTTCATTTCCGAGACGTACACACAAACCATACAACAGCTGCTATGAAATGCTCAGTGCCTGCGGACTGTTTTTATCGCTTTGCAGTGTGTATTTTTACTACCAGTCCCCGCCGAACACAATTCCCCATTAAATGGATGGGACGGGACGGTCGACGGTCCCGATATTGTTATCGTGTGTCGTCGTCTCGTTCAGCGCGCGTCTGCGCACTAATCCTGTAGGTGCGCAGGGACAGAAAACTTATCAACTCGGGCCGAACGTTAAAATCATGGACATATTAACAATTATATGTCTGTGGTTAAAATTACTAAACAATTCTTATAACAATAATCATCGAAATATAAATATGATAATAATATTTCGAATGAATTTGAAGTTAATCATGGCGCCTCTACTTATTCTAACAGTAGGCGCCATGCAGTTAAAAACGACATGGAAGAATAAAATGCACCTATGAATTTAATACCTACATTATATTTGTAAGTATGATAAAATTTAGAGAGCAGTAGATTATTCAGATATTTTTACTTAGTAATTTCAATATTGATTGAAAAATAAATTAATGATAAGTGTGGAATAAAATATATCTGAATAAGAGGAACGGTATATTCTATTTTCAAAAGGTAAACCATTTATTAACTACATATTATCTATGACCATAATATAATTATAACATAATTATTAATAAAATAATGTATTGTTGATATAGTGAATACTCCTAAATTTGATTTGATTAAAAATAAAAGCTTCATTTTAATTTTATTTGATGATAAACTACNCTAAATTTGATTTGATTAAAAATAAAAGCTTCATTTTAATTTTATTTGATGATAAACTACTATATATTTATTAGTTTGAGTAGGTAATGGAAAAATTGGTTCTGGGGAGGAAGTCACGCAAGGCCTTAAAATCAAAAATGCTAATACAGAATTTTCAACACGCAAATGTGTACCCCAAATGTACCCCTAACTATAAAATTTCATAATGTATTCTAAAAAATAGGTACTTCAAGAAAAATATATAATTAACAAAAAAAATGTATAGCTCTTACGATCTGTTACTGATTATTAATAAGCAATTAATAATACTTTTAGCAATCCTTTTAAAAACATTTTCTAATGTCGAATAGATCTTACAAAATTGTAATGTAGTACAATTTATACATATTGTTTTATGATGAAACATTTTTGTTTCATTAATTTATAAGTACTTTATATGCATCACTTTAAAGGTCACTATAATCATTAAGAGAAAAAATATCAAAATATATGAGACAATTATGTTCTTTAATTAGATGGACCAATAAACCATGTTTCGTTATTATAAACTAACCTTGTTCATTAACTACTTAGAACTCGAAATTTTTTTTTTAGTGTATTCATTTAAAAAAGTATACAGAGTAATCCGTCTGTCATAATACATTCAATTTCTTACAATATAATAATAATTTCGAGAATACTTTTTTTTGCTTTTTTAGTTATAACTATATATGTTAATAAATAGTTGGTATATGTTAGTAACAAAGAGAAGTATATTATACTTCTTTATAACCAATTATTAATTACTGGTTCAAAAGTTGTTATTATTTTTTTCTAATAGAAAAAATTGTATTTTCACCTTATAAAGATTTTTATGATCCATGATGAGATGTTTGAGTTATTAATTTTTGTTTTAATAGATCGAAGAAAGTGCATGTGTTGTAATACATAATGAAAAAAATTGCAGTAATCACACATTAATGTACTTAATATTATAAAATAATGGGTTATGATTTTATCATACATTAAAATGTTATAGTTGTTGTTATTTTTAAAATCATTATATTGCATTAGATGTAGTGTTGTTACCTTTATATTATAAGATTAGTATCTATATGGAAAAGTTGTAAATGAAAGAGTTACGGAATTTATTTATATATAGTAAACGTGTAACGGAATAATATTTTTTTATGGTTTGTGGTGAGTTTTGTTACTTTTACATTTTAATTGTTATGTTGTACAACAAAATGTAACAAATGTACAACATAATTATCTGATAAAGCATCATGAATTATAATTAGTTATGGGCCATAGTAATCACAACCATGACAATTTTCTTCATTAACTGTTTAGATTTAAAACACAACTGTAAATTTTACAGTGGTAAGTATTGTTTTAAAGGATTGCAGATTGTACTATTACCTAAGATTGTTACAGTATACGGTTATTTTTAAATATACATAGTGTCTCATATCTAATTGATAATGCTTATAACTTTTGTTATTATTATCATTTTGTTAAACAATTTTTAAAAATGATTTTTACTTTCATAGACTACGATCAAAGCATATTTTGTATTATTTGTCTCAAATAAAAATTTCACTTTTACTTTTTCAGTTTCAAAACAGCTGTTTCTTATCCCTGTGTGGTTGGTTAAAGCCAACCACATGTAGTAAAGGTGTATGTATATTTTACCTGCGTTCCATTCCAACTCTGTGTATTAAAATACATGTAAATTAAATAGTATTTGTCCTAAAACTGTTATGGATCTATCAACATTTTTTGAAAATAAGAAACTAAATAATGCTTATTACTAAATGTTGAAAAAAATAAAATACATTTTCTCTTATTGATGTGATAAATAATAAAAGAACATGCATTAAACTTAGTCTAAGAAAGCAATAAAAAAAAGGTTTCAATAAACTGATAATTGTCTTAGAAATTATAAGTCAGTTAGATATGAGACATTCTGTATATTTAGTTAAATTAAAAAAAAAAAATGTTTATATAAAATAAAAATCAATTAAATTCTTAGAATTTCATAATGGAGGTAAAATTAACTTATTCTTGTCGTATTTAAAATTTTATTAATGAAAACAATTTTATAAGAACTGCGTCAACACATTATTCACTGAACAACAATATTTTATACAGAGTGATACTTTAAAAGTCATTCTCATTTTCATACCTAGACGGGAAAAAGAGTACAACTAGGAAATTAATAGTGATAAAAATAGCAACACCGCTTCTCACTTCCAGTCATAATTTTATTTGTCAATAACTTCTATAATACTGGTCAAAAAATTGTTATCGACTCATCATTTTCTTTATTAGATCATTTTCTATTTTATATACTAGTTTAATATGTATGTTGCCATTAAAAATAAAGTTCACACCCTTATGAGATATAAGAGATGAACATAAAAATTATTTTTAAACAGATAAATAGAAATACATTTTTAACTAACAAAAGTAATGAAAAAAAATTTCAAAAAGCTTATTATTTTAAGAGAAATTGAGTGACTAACTTTAAAAGAATCATTCTGTGTACGTTTATGATTTTATATGTTGAGTTTGTTTGTTCGAATGATTTAAAACTATGACTGAATATCTCTTATTTTAAATAAGTATTATTGAGGGTATCTTTAAGATAAATAAAGTTTTTGGAGTTCTTTTAAGAATGTATAAAAATTTATGAGTCATTACACGTCTAAAGGTATAGTGATACCGAAAAAAACTTAATGACATTTATATTTCGCATTGTAAACTAACAAAAAAATATTTGATAAAGAATTATCTGATGCATAAATGGAAACTTAAATTACTATTATCAATATTTTATGTTGTCTGTCAAATATCTAAAAATATTTGTTCAATTAAGCCTTTTTTAATAAAAAAAATATTAAACCCTTTTTATGAAGGGAACATTCAACATAATTATAGGTATAAAATTATGGATGTTTATAAAAAAATCCGTTATTGAGACTTCAGTATTTATTCGTGTTTACTTATAGATAGTACAAATTGATGGAGAATATAATGACATGTAAGTACTGTTATACAGATCTCATATAATAATATAACCATAATAGTACTTTTATATGTACTTTAAATTTAGTTAATTTTTACAATCGCATTTATTCAGCTTTAATTGAATAAAGTACTAATGGTTGAAAATATGTAGTTAAATTCACATATTACAAAATACTCAGTTTTTTTTTTAATATTGAATGTACAAAGAGTGACTAATTAAATGAATGGGGTGGACGTTTTCTTTACACGTGTCTATAGTCTGAACAGTTAAATAAATAAAAGTAATACTCTACGGTTCTCACGATTTTATCTGTTAAACAATACCTGATAATACTTCCTTCGATAAAATTAATGCATTAGTAAAAATAACATGTCAATATAACTGTTATACTAAAGCATCAAAATTTCACACGTGTGTATTAAAGTGACTTATGTTTTTAAAAGATAATAGATAATATGTCATGATAAAATAAACTGGATATTAGTTTTGATCGCTTATTCTAGGAATATTTTATAGTGAATACATCATAAAGCATTTCATATTATAAATTAGTTTTGGAAGTTATTATTTATAATATAATATTCCTATTCTGTCAACATTAATTTAGTCTAGCGTAAGTGTCGAAACCACTTTATCTGTTATCAGAATATAATATTATTACTAATATGTTAATCTAAAGTCACGTATATTATTGTTAAATACACTCGTGTTACATGTTCATTTTTTCAAGGTTTGTAATTATAATACAATATTAAAAAAAAAAAATTGAGCAAAATCTTCATTTTTATATTAAATACTTGGTTTTTCATAACTTAATTGTTTGTTTTATATTCCAACTTTATGTCTATGTCTTATTAACATAAAAACCAACACATACTATTACCGATAAATATACAAATTTATTTTAAGTTAAAAATAATGAAATGACTAAAATTAAAATCATATTAGTCATATATTATATGAAAAGATTAATGTAAAATAAAATATTTGTGGCCTCCTATTATCAAAAAATGAATATAACAAGTTATTTTATTTTATAAATAAACTTTTTGTTTTAATTACAATGGCATGGACAAAATAAATTTTTCTAATATATATTTTTAAGTGTATCATGAGCCAAAGTAGAATTTGTATCTACCTCGTTATCAGTGTATCAAAAATTAATAAATGAAAATTTCTGAGTACCTAATTAAATTTAATTGTTGAAAATAGACCATTCATTAACTCTTAAAGCTTGCCACCCTTTTTATGCCTATTGATATATTAAAGCGTGAATACACATTTAAACTACAAATAATGTTATTTATTTACTAATAATTTTTTTTGTGCTATTTTCATTATTAATAGAAAATAAAAATTTTATTAATTGAATACGAGTGTTTTTCTTGTTAGTTTTAATTCAAACAAATTATAATAATTATAATTTAAAATTGAGGTCAAAATTTTCACTTTTGGTTAACTTACGTAATTCAAATTTTTCTAATATTATTAATACACTAAAATATGCTATCTAAGTTATCTTTCATTAATTCTCCAAGAAAAAAATACTATAAATAGTATTATAAAGGAATCTTAAACGTGATAAATTTACAAACAATGAAAAAACTCTTTAAATTAAATAATAATCATAATAAACATATTTCTGTACTGACGAATATATTACTAAATTTGTGCTTTATGCTATTCATGCTTTCAGATTCTAAAAAAAGGAAACGTTATATTTTCACATTTCCTAATAATTATTAAAATTTAATATAGTTTCTAGTCTATGTATATAAAAACATAAATTTAAATATAGCAAAAAAGGAAATGCAATAATTTTTTTAGACAAATAAAAAATTATGTAAAAATATAAATAACTAGAATAAGATAGATGTATTTTTTAAAAATCCTAAGAACATTAAATATTGGTTCGTACAATTTATTTCTTACTAAAATTTTAAGTATAAAATAAATCTCATAGAAAAAAAAAAGTATTTGTGTAAGCATATCCTTTATATAAATGTGGATTATTAAAAAAAAATGTTTTCACAAAGCACAATTACTTATGGTAAACCAATGATTAGACAGGTTGAAAACTTTAGAGACCTTTAAAACTCCAAGACCTTCAATATAACGTTACATTTCAAAGATTTTATATCCGTTAACGGCATGAATACCAATAAAATAATCACGTTAGTTGAATTATAACATTTTGCGAACCCTAAACATTTAATACAAGATAAAGATTAGACATTTGGAGTATTAAGTAACACTTGCCTCCTAAAATACATTTCTTGTAGACTTGAATATGATTATTATGATTATCAATTAATCATTAATTATGATTTTATTCCAGATAAAATTTAAAGTAGTATTTACTGGACCAAAATCTAGCAGAATAACATTTGTATCATAATATTTCCTTTTAAAAAAATGGTAAAATGAAGACACAACTTGTACTTTTTTTTAAAAAAAGTCGTTAGTTAATTTCAGCTATAGAAAAGTTAAGTTTATTATTATAACGTATTGCTGGTCTAGTTTTCAACATAGGTGACGCGTGATGTGTATATATATAGATATATTCATTAGTAAAGCATAGAATTCTTTAGGTAGGCTGTATGGCAAGGTAATGTTAACATTCTCGGCCTTTTGTATTTTCAGTTAGCTGAAACGACGTATGACGTTTTTATTATTTCATTTTTTATAGGTGTGGTCGACTATCTATTTAAGCGCAAACATTAATTATGGACCTTAATAAAATATTTCATTGATTGTTAAATTGAACTATTTTAAAAAATATATTAGCCTATTTATTTATAAATTTTTTTATATTATACGAATGTTGGTTCCTGTGTTCTCCTTATACAAATTTTATTGATATAATATTATTTTTATATATATATAAATAATGTGTTGAAACGACCTCTATTACTTATATTACAAAATAGAAAAAACAAGTGAAATTTACATGAAACGTTGTTAAAATATTATATCTTTATAAATATTTGTGATCATACCAGTTTAATATTTTCGGACATTACTAAATTATGTATAACGCCATAACAATAGATAGAAATTTTTATGGGAAAAAAAAATATTCAATGTCTACCTAACCTTGAAATTTATTGATTGTACAGATAAATGTACATAACAACGCACCATTGGTGTAGACTTACTTAATCAGACTTCGTCTGCCTCTTTGAATGTTGATCTTTGGGGATATGTTTTTAGCTTTTGATGCGAAGCTGAAAAAGTATTGATATTACCATGATGTGTTTTTTTTTTGTCCATTATGAAAATTCTCAACTATTACTGGATCGATTTTATTAATCAATGTGTCAAAAAAAAACCTAAATTCGGTCGAGTTAATAGTTATTAATTATTAGTTTTAGTAGTTAATTTGATTTATATCAGTGCCAACAATTTAAGTTAAAAACTTCAATTTAAAAATTTTATTTTATTTTTTAGCTTTGATGCGAAGCTGAAAAGGTATTAATTTTACCATGATGTGTTTTTTTTTTTTTTATGTCTGTTGCCACTTTTTCTCAGCTCTCACTGGACCGATTTCTTTCAACAATACGTCAAAAGATCACAAATCGTATCTAGTCGAAGACATTACCCTTAAAAATTAAAAAATTTCCCTCGTTTCCAGTAAATGGGGGAAACCTCCAAAAAAATTACAAATTTAAAAATTGGTAAATTTTGTCATTTTTTTCACTTTTTTTCTTAAAACTTCCATAACTTTTTCAAAAATTAACAAATCAACATAATTTTTTTTTATACTAAAACCTAAGATATTTCACTTTCATTTGAAATCATTTTTTTGAAAATTTAACACTTAACCTGCTCATTGGGGGGGGATTTAAAATAGAAACTTTTTTACAAAAACTAACTTTTTCAACTCAATTTTTGAAAATGTTCCGGAAATACTGCGTCCTTTTAACATATATCAAATTAAAGCTTATTTTATGTACTATAAAATGAAAAAAAAAATTTGTCTCGACACTTTATCTTCTGCATATAAACGGCTACCGTAGTTAAAAAAACGCTATTTTATGTTAAAATTTTCGATTTTCGATTTTAAATTTTCAGCTTAAAAATTCTGTAACTTTTCGAAAAATGTATGTATTAGTACAATTTTTTTTTCTAAATACATTATAAGTACATCTTTCATTTGACATACTTTTTATTAAAATTGGACAATTTCCCCTTATATAGGGGGCGTACAAAACTTGAAACATTGTATAAAACATAGAACTTTTTCAACTGAACTTTTGAAGATGTTCCGGAAACACTGCGTCCTTTAAACGTATATAAAATTAAAGCTTATTTGATGTACCATAATATGAAAAAAAAAATTTGTCCCGACACCTTCTATGCGCAAATGGCTACCGTATTCAAAAATATGCTATTTTTGTGTTAAAATCCTGGGTTTTGTATTTTATTTTATTTTAAAATATCTTATAAGGGCAATACACTGACTTTCATGAATATTTTATAATTTAATTGACATAGAATAAAGTTCATAAAATATAAGAAATTAAACTTATTAAAATTTTTTATTTTTTTAAAGTCAAAAAAGGAATTTTTAAATTTAAGTTAGCTCTATAGCCAATTTTATCATGCGTCATAAGTAGAGGTCGGAATTATATTCTTTAACATATTTTTTTTGAGCGTATGTAGACATGCGGGGGTTCGAAATCTTTACAAATCGGGAAACAAAGATATCAATAGCAAAAGTTTTTTTTGCATATTTGAGAATATTTTAAGTTAAAAGAATATTTTGCTTAAAAAAGAATATTTGAGAATATTTCGATTAATTTTATGGAATTTGGATTTTTTTTGTTGCTTTGACCAAAATTATACATAATATTATACTAAATAAATTTAGTCTGTTATTTTTTAGAAAACTATGTGTAGATTTATGATTAAAATGCTTTACAAGTCATGTAAAGTAGAAATGAATTAGAAAAACATTATAAAAATAACTCTAAATATTCGTTTATCATTATAAATGATAATCATTATTATCGTGTTCCTAGAAGAGGTAGGTACAAAGATTATTGTACAACATAAATGATGTAAGTGTGTGGTTGAATTAGTTGACATTCAATCTGTCTATCGTTCTTTGTCGCTCGTCGTGTATACGTAGTATTATCATACCGAGTGTAGTTTCATTTCTTTTAGTTGTTTGTTTTTAATTACTTATTTTCCAAAATGCCGAAAACCCCACCAAGCAAATTAAAAAATTTAATTGCTCAGTGGATACTACCACTAAATAAAGATAATGTAAACTTTAAAATTGATGGGACGACTCTTTTTTGTCAACTGTGTGACAAACACATACCATGCATTAAAAAGTCTCAAATAATCCAACATGTGAACACATCATCACACCAAGAAGCTTTAAAGCGTAAGTCTAATAATCCAAAACAATTGTTTTTACCAGAATCTACATCTAAAAAAAATGTAAATGAATTGTATGAAGACCTATGTTTGAGTTTAATTGTTGCTAATATACCGTGGTATAAGCTACAAAATCCACAATTTCGAGCTTTTTTAGAAAAATATACTGGCAAACATATACCTGATGAAAGTTTATTACGAAAAAATTATCTTTCCCTTTGTTATGATAAAACTTTAACTAAAATAAAAAATGATATTGGTGAAAATAACATTTGGATCGCGGTTGATGAGACAACAGATATAAACGGTCGTTATGT
>NW_026099686.1:0-5969 GCF_025091365.1 Daktulosphaira vitifoliae | reverse complement strand
TGTTTTCAAATGTGCAATTAGACTTTTTCTATCACTTCTAAGTTTTAATATTAATAATAATATTATTAAAAAATATGTATTTATATATAAAAAAATAATTAAGAACTAAAAAAATTGTTTTAAATTAATACTGATTTTGATTATTAATATGTTAAAAATAAGGAAAATGCACATATTTAACCTATTTTTTTAATCCTTTAAAGTTGATTTTTGTAAAAGTTTAATGTAAAAAAAAATTTATTTATTACTATAACTTTTAGCTCAATTGGCAAGTTTGAAATTGTCATCATTAAATAGAAAATTTTATGAGAATTAAAAAAATTGTATCGTTAAGATTAATATACAGTCAGAAAGTTTTATAATTACTATTTATTGTAAATTTATCAGAAAAGCTCAATATTTTTTTGCATTTTTATCGTAATAGATAACTTAAATAGAAATAGTAGTAATCTTTTCCTAGTAACTTTTGGTGTTTAAAAAGATTCTACAATTTAAATGTGAACTGAATAAATTTTAATGATTTACTTTAACTAAAATAACTAATAAAAAAAAAAGATTTTAAAAAGTTCTAAAAATCTATTGTTAATTCAAGAGAAACTAACAATAATTTTTTTTTGAAATGATTTATATAGCAACATGTTACCAAAATAATTGGAATATTATAGTCTAGTAGCAGCACACACAAATAGAGTAAAAAATTATTAAATTACAAAGTAAAATTATTAAATTTTTTAGTTGAAACCTATCGTATAAACTTAATTCGTCAATAAATATTTTGAAAACATTATAAATGGATGATTTTAATTGTCTGTATGGGGAACATGGGATAAGTAACTGTTTAATTGATAAATTAGAATTTTGTTTCAAGTTTTGAGGGTAATATCTTCAACTAGATACGAATTGTAGTCATTTGACGTATCGTAGAAAAAAGTAGGTCAAGTTAGAGCAGAGAAAATAAATGATAGTCACAAAAGAATACCCTTTCAGCTTTGCATAGAAGCTAAAACCTAAAATATAGTAAAATAATTTTAATATGAATAAGAAATTTCTTCTTGAAATTTGATAAAAATTAAAAGAGTTTAAAATTAGTTCTAACTTAAAAAGAATTAAGAAAAAATGCAAAAAATTCATTGCCATACGCGGGTAGGAACCTTGTACCCCAAGCTACCTAAGATACAAGTGTTATCGACCGGCAACCATACATCGTTTTTTTCGACTGAAAAAATGGTAATTTAAGCTAGTTCAAATTTCAAAGTTATTTTTCTCGATTTAAAAAAAGCAAAAAAATTTAAATAAGTTTAACTTTATATGCTCTATTAATTTGATTTATATAATATTTATGAACATCAGTGTACTCCCCTTCAGATATTTTAAAATAAAATACAATACATAGTCCAGAATTTTAACACAAAAATAGCATATTTTTAAATACGGTGGTCATTTTCACCATGAAGACAAATCCAGAGTTCAAATTTTTTTTTTCAAATTAAAGTGTTTTACATAAGCTTTATATATACAAAATTAAATTGAAAATGTCCTAGTTTCAATACACATGTTTAAAGTTTTGACTCTCCTTGTATAAAGGGATATGATCCTATTTAAATAAAAGTGTCAGATGAAAAGATATATAAAAATTATTTATAAAAAATAATAATATTGATCCATACATTTTTCCAAAAGTTATAGCAATATAAATTTAAAAATATAAAATGTAAAATCGAGAATTTTTTCGCGGAAATCGTACTTTTTTCTTTAACTTTGGTGTCTGTTTTATCATAACGACAAGTCCAGAGTTCAAATTTCTTTTTTTCAAAATAATGTATATTACATAAACTTTAATTTAAGGTATATATAAAAGGGTCAGTATTTCCGAAACATTTTCAAAAGTTAAGTTGAAATAGTTCTACTTTCCATATGTTATTTTAAAGGTTTGAACCCCTCTGTATTAAGGGAAATGGTCCGATTAAAAAAAAAGTATGTCGAATGAAAGAGGTATATATAAAGTATTTATCATTAAAGAATAGAATTGATTCATGCATTTTTTAAAAAGTTATATTAACATAGTGTTAAAAAATGTAAAATATAATATCAAGAATTTTTTCATAAAATTAGCATATTTTTACATACGGTAGTCATTTTCAAAAATTAAGTTTAAAAAGTTAATTATTTGTGAAAAAGTTGACATTTTGAAACCCTTCCTGTGGGCTGGTAAGGGATCAAATGTTCAGAAAAATATATCAAAAAATAGATAAATACCTAAGGTATCTATAAAAAATAAAAAGTATACTTATTCGGTCATTTTAAAAAAAGTTATAGCAGTTTTAAGTAAAAAAAAATTGAAAAAATTAGCGATTTTTAAATTTGTAATTTTATGGGGAATATCCCCCTTTACGGGGAACGAGGGAATTTATTATAATTTTTGAGCGTAATGTCTTCGACTAGATATGATTTGTGATCTTTTGACGTATTGTTCATCGAAATCGGTCCAGCGAGAGCTGAGATTGAGCGTACACAGACATAAAAAAAAAAAATAATAAAAAAAAAACACACATCATTATATAATTAATACCTTCTAAAATTTGCATCGAAGCTAAAAAAATCAATCTACTCTTATTCTTCAGTAAGAATTCGATCATCAAAGTCAAACAAATTTTCTAGCGCTAATAGCTTATGATAAATTACAATTTCAATTTCATAATTGATGTGTGTCAAACTAACCGAACTTATAATATAAGGGTGTTTTAATAAAACATTCTATGTACAACTAATTTATAACTTATAATATCATCGTAAAAATTACAATACTAAGTTATTGAATATCAATACTAAATTAAATTTAGTTGCTGTAACTAAGTTATAGCAATTTGAGTAAGTAAGGAAACAGATAAATGTTTACAAACAATGAGAACAATAGAAACCCGTTTCCTTACTTACTTAAACCATATATATATTATAATTAGTCCTACATATTTAATTTATTAGATCATCCTTGAAAGTAGTAAATGTGTTGTTTTATACAATAAATATAAAAATTACATATAGTTCACCCAAATTTTTTCTTTCATAATGATATAAATTAAAGTTCACTTTTTGTGTTACTTTTGTTACGAAAGAGTTTAAATCATTTTTGTTCCTAATCGTTTTAGTTCGTTAAAACGCATATAGTTTTTATTTCTTACAAAAATATAATGTCTGCCTAAACATTTTGCAGTAAATTGGTATAAATATTACGTAGTTAATAAATCATATTTATGTGGACTTTATATATTTATGAGTTTTGATATAGTAATTAATTAATTTTTATTTACTTAATTATTTGACTTATATAAAGGAAAGTATGCTATTTCTATATTATTGAAGAAATAGCGAATCGGACCAATGCTATTCACAGGACAAAGTTTAATAACTGATAAAAAAGTATAATCAATTAAAATACTCTAATCTGATTATATTTAGCATATCCGAGAAGAGTTTGTGCGTTATATCTTGTTTGTTAATAGCCTATCGTATATTTTTCTATTTTTTTACAACATAACAAATATATACATTAAAATCAAACATTATTTGATCTTGAATTTTATTTAATTTAGGACAAGTTATTTTTTTTCGCAATCCTAGTCCTAGGTTCTCGTAGTTAAACAATCAATAATTTTAACAAACATCACTAATAAATAAAAACGTACAGTTTCTCGAGCCCATAATTCATTTTATTAATGAAGCTATACTTTATTTTTTTTAGTAAGGCAAACAAATGCATTCAAACATCTATCACTTATTTTGTTAATTATAAAATATCTACATCATAATTTATAATAATTGTCATTATGTACTAATATTATATTAATTATATTAATTTATATAGTAATATATTTTCCCTCTATTTAAAAAAAAGATATTTGCCGAACATAATAAATCTGGGGGTTCAATCGACACTGATATAAGTCAATTTTAATCATTTTTCAGAAATATACAATGCACATTTTTTATATATTATACGATATTATGATTAAAAATATTACATTGATTTTGAACTTTCATTACATAATATGTATTCAATATATTATATTTTATCTAAAATTTAATGTTCACAGAATTGCAAATCATTAGTTTTGAATCATCTATTCTATTATTATATATTATTTGTGTTTTTTATCATCGGTAATAAGAGTATAAACTTAGGGTCGAATTGGTCAATATTATAAGGTCACTCTTAGTCAAATTTGATTAAATCACTTTTAAATAAAAATGGTTTTATATGATTCTGAAACTTTTTGTCTATAATTTTGAAAATGTAAAATGGGCATTGGATCAAATATGAACCAAAAAAGTATCATATTGTCTCATGAGAATGGAAGGATAAATCAACCTAAAGAACAGGTGTTAAACTTCACAAAAAGTAAGTAAAAGTACATATAATATTTAACTAGTAGAGGAAGGAGCTAACATAAATATCGGTAGACTTAATTCCTATATGCTAATTTTCACATATCCTTAGGATACTTCTATAAAATACAAAAAACAGCACACTATGTCAAGTCAAATTGGTAAATGCCCATTATTATATTAATTAATTAGACGTAAAATCTAAAATAACAAGATAGTGACAGTAAAATGGTTCTGCTATGGGAGAGATTAAAAAAACAATTTAATAAAAATCATCATTGAAGTTATATCCCTATTCCTTAGAGCTTTATTATTATTATATTTATTTACTATATCAACATATTATTATGGACTGCGAGGTATACATGAATTAATTTCTTCTATTAAGCCTATTTCAAATATTTAATTTAGAATAGTACTCCGTTGAATTTACCTGCGCATAAATATTAACCAAGATGTAAAATTTAATAGCCTAAATTTGTGGCATTAATAATTGTTTCATATTAATCACGCCCAAATAAATTATCCTATATAAATTTTCCATAATATTGAATATATATAGTTGTACAAAAATGTTAATGGGGATTTATCACTTTAATCTCCTCCCATTTAACCGCTACAGCCACAAAATTAGGATTACTCATTATTTTTTTATTTAAGAAACTTTAGTCTTTAACAGCACAATCTACAAACAAAAAATAGCTTTTATTAAAAAAAATAAGTACAACTAGATCGAGCTGTAGTTCATGAAGTTAATTTTTTAAGGAAAGGTTCCAAACGGCAATATCTGTATAAATAGTATTATTTTCAACTATCTTCTATAAATAATCTAGTAAACCGGTATCTCTCAAACATCTCCATTTAAAACATTTGTAATAGGTTAACTTGTCTAAATATTGAACAATTAAGGACTTATTAAACTTCAAAATTAAATAACAGATTTATTATAACAAATTAACTTTTAATATCTGGATATAAAGTTAATAATTTTATGTACTCTAAAATTTAAATATTTTTAACGATATCAAATAAAAGTTCAAAAACCGACAGGGTTCTATAATTGAACGAATTTTTAAATGTCATAAGTGTTTTTTAATTTTTTCAAGTATATTAAATCAACAAAATTACTCAACTGATGCTTGATAATCAATATTTCAATCAATATTGATAGTGATCATTTATTGGGAATTTATTATTAACTGGGCCAGTTTCTTTATGCTTCATTCCGAAAAAATTTTTATGCTTAATGTAGTAAAAAATCATGTTATTTTTTTTTTTTTTTGTAAAGTTAGTCAATTATATAATAAATCTATTCTAGTATCCACTATCAGGGACTAAAATATATGTCATCAAAATGTGTCATCTGAGAAATAAAAATGTATTTTTTGAGTTAGAAATGTAAAAATCTTTATACGTTTTTCTCTTTCTTTCATGAAATAACACAATGCCGGCGAAAGAATTTACAGGGTCTAAGAAAACAACATTTTTTTGTGAAGTTTTTAATAAAAAAAAAAACCTTTTTTTAAACTTTTTAACTATGCTTAAAAGCACGAGGCCCTAACATTTGTATTAGTGGCTTTGCCCTT
>NW_026099685.1:12856-34452 GCF_025091365.1 Daktulosphaira vitifoliae | reverse complement strand
TTTTAAGAATGAAAAATTAAAGTTTTGGCACAAATGCAATTTATGTAATTTAGTTTCTACGCGATACTCAAGATTTTTTTTTAATCGATGTGTTTTTTATNAGTTTTGGCACAAATGCAATTTATGTAATTTAGTTTCTACGCGATACTCAAGATTTTTTTTTAATCGATGTGTTTTTTATATTAATAACGGGTGTGCAAAAATAAAATGTCGGTCAGAAATAATTAGACAGTTATAACACTTTAAAATTTGCATATAACGCTGTTATCAGACAACGCTCACGCCTATATTTTTCTCATTTATAGTAAAAACATTATTCCGTTTTGTATGACGGCTTGGATTTGTCGGGTTCACTATATCTTTTAGTCTAACGGGTTTAAATAGGTTGAAATTAGGCTAAAGTTTCTTTCCTCTTGGATTCTGAGAGCGTAAACGATACTACGAAAGTCCCAATGGGCCTTGGATCAGTTAGGCAAGTGTAGGTGACCTTCAATTTATTTTAACGAATAAAATTTGTACCAAAATGCATATTATTTAAAAAAATATCGAAAAATTGAACTTAAAAGTATAAATGAAGGGATATATGTTTCTGAAATTAGAATTTTAATTTTAGGTACTTTCAATTCGAGTACTTTTTTTTTATGTATCGTTCACAAAAACTAAATTAGGAATATTATTAATGAGAGGCCTAATAAAAGTGTTATATGTAAATTTTACTACTATAGTTTTTTAGCTACTTCTGCATATTCGTAACAAGTGTAAAAAAAATCGAAAAAATCGTGTGAGAGTTAAACTGCATATGTTCCGCAGTTTCTTAGAATAAAAATTATTACAATCAATATCACCGTAAAACTTTTAAAGTTATATTATCAATATTGTTGCTTAATAGTTTTGCACTTCAATCATCACGTTTCGTGTGTATTATAGTGTGATATTGAAATAGTGCAGGCAAAACTAATTTAAATATCTAATTGCTTTCGTAACACTTATGCATACTAATAAATTCAGGATTCGAATGTAATCCAATGCTTCTATGAACGGATTAAATAAGAATTACAATCTGCAGGATTGGATTTTGAGTTGTGACAGGCGTGGCATTTCATTTGGGTTCTTAATGTTTAGCTGGAACTAATAACTCCGCAATTGGTGAAATTTAATATGGAGCACTTCTTATTTGCAGTAGTAACAGGAATATAATCATAAAAAATAAATGAATCAAAATCCGTTAGTTGCTTCACAATTCAATGAAAGTCAATTATTTTGCTCTCGAGTCAAGTCGAGAGATTTTAGAATTGAAGTATTAATTTAATTTACTTTAAATAACATAGCTTATTAGTTTTATGAGTCAATAATTGGTTTTCGAGTTTGTACACATTTCGTATATAATACACATTTGTATATACTCGTAATAAAATATTTATTGAAAAATAATGACTCGTTAAAAAAAAACATTATTGCAGAGGAAAAAATGTGATATTTATCGTAAGATAAACAAAAAACATAGGATTTAATACTAGATGAAAATATATAGTGTTGTTATGTAAGTTGCACAAGAAGCTCTGACATTTTCTGTGGGAGTTGTTTTAGATTTCTCGAAATTTGTATTGAAATACGAGGCGTCTCGCGAGTGTCCTATGTAAATATATCAATTCAGTCGTGAAAATCTTGACTAAAAGAATTTATTACACATGCTTGCAAATGCAGTATAACAAAGACTATTATTTCGTCTTCTTATTGAACAACGACACGTACTTATTCATCATTATTTCATTTTTATTACTCTGAAAACTAAAACTCTTAGAAGAGAAGAAAACGCGATTGGTAGCGATAAAAAATCGAGCCCCACTAACCCCGTATAAATATATAAACAAATAATACAGTGTCCTCTTTTATAAGGGTTAGCTGGTTGGAACCAATCATATCGAAAGCAATAAAAAACTTTGTTACCAGATTATTATATTTATGACTTTTTTTCCATCCTTAACGCTCTTTTACATTCATTGATTTCCTTTGAGCGGCCGCGTTAAACGAAAAGCTTACTTATTCGTATTAATCAGTTGCACATTAGTTGTTCCTCAGTGCCCATTAGAAACGCTTTGTAAAGTTTCCTACACTCTGTACGACATTTAAACAAGTTTGTACCGTTCAGAGTATAACACAAGATACGCGCAACTGATTTTTTTAACAAAGTTAAGAAATTGCGTTAAGACTTTTGAAATCATGCACATACTAAGTTTTTCATTTTTCAATCATGTAATTCTATATTTCTGTTGTATTATTAACAGGGTACACGTCTGTTACACACTTCACCACGACACGTCAACTATTCAACAGCTACGGACAAGCCGCGCACCCCAAACACAATAATAATATTTCACAATTCACTATAAAAAGTAACGGCTTATTGTGTCGTTCGATTTGTGCGGAAACGCCGGCCGTCCGACCATTTGTTTTGATGTGTTCGCGTTCGCTCTTAACTTAACTAGTGGTTTTCGTATGGGTTATGCTTAAAGTGTGCGATTGTGACTGTTTCTAAGACACGGCCATGGTGCGCTGGCACGTCCGTAGAAAATATTAGCATTGTTTTCTGGCTAAAAGTACCCGACCAGGAGTGGACGCTGTCCGGGCGACAGTGTTGATTGACAGATATTAAAGAATCAAAGGATCATCCACATGCGCCCAGATTGGCCAGCGTCTGGAAACTCAGTCGAAATGTTACACACGCTTAACGCGTTGGCCGCCAAACTGTCACCTACGCAAGCTCAGAATCCAGTAGACAATAACGCTAATAGGATAGCAGCTCTTACAGCATTAAATGGCACCAGTGGAAAAAAGTAAGTTTTTCGTTAAATCTATTTGGAAAGCAGTTTTACATATTTAGAGTTAGAGCATTAGTAATTTTTTATTACAATCATTTTTTCCTATAGCCTTATGTACAAACATTTTTATGTAAATGAATATTTGATTTNAGTAATTTTTTATTACAATAATTTTTTTCTATAGGCTTATTGTACGCACGAAAACATTTTTATGCAAATGAATATTTGATTTTTACGAAACTAATAATTGTTCACTTTTTGTTCTACGACAATAATTACGATTAACCAAAATATGATCAAAGAGTTCAGATTTTGGGTAGTGTTTTTCAACGAAATTATGTTGTAGACGGGTCGACTGAAATTTTTTCAGTAATGAATATTTCTTTTGTCTGCTTAAAGAACAGATTTGACTTCAGGTCAGTGACTATCAAACATGACGTTTAATGTTTAAAAGACTCGAATCCTTTATATTTAGCGAGGGCAAGGTGGTATTTTTAATAACGTGTACTTGTTTTATTTCTTTTGAGATCAATAGGATTTTCATGGCCATAACTTCACATGTATCTTGTTTTGTAAAAATCAAAACACGTTAAATAATTTAACTGGGCGCTATAAAGAATAGACATTATATTGAAATATCTTACAAAAGTGAACTCGAAACGGTTTTTACAATTTAGAGAATAAAATCTGATGAGTTTTGAATTTTTAGACAACGGCATACAGCAAAGTCCAAGTTAATTATTTTTCCCAGTTAAAATCGGTTCATGGGCAAAATTTGAGTTGTTGAATAATGTATTTTTTTATATAGGTTACGAAGTTGGAACACATTTTTTCATTGGACGAGTTGTTTTTCGTATAGTTCCACAAAATGATAGTTATTCTTAATTCATAATTTGAACTCTGATACTTAGAAAATATAGGTTTACTTATAGACTATGCCATTGAATATTTCATGGAATACTTTATAATAACAGGCTTACCCTTGTTAGAGGGTTCCTGAGATAATAATAGACTTTTGATAATAACGATCGTGACTTATGGGTTCCCTATATAATACTCTTCGGTAGGTTTTCATATTCGTGACGAATAAACTTTCAAC
This sequence comes from Daktulosphaira vitifoliae, assembly GCF_025091365.1. Classification (NCBI taxonomy): domain Eukaryota; kingdom Metazoa; phylum Arthropoda; class Insecta; order Hemiptera; family Phylloxeridae; genus Daktulosphaira; species Daktulosphaira vitifoliae. Next base: position 30,534 of record NW_026099685.1, on the reverse strand, counting down.
TATATTTAGACGTTGACTTTAAAAACGACGAGGAATCGGTATAGACAAACGCAGGACGGAGGGAGGGCGAAAGAAGTTAGTCACTATGTGCTTACGTTTCCAGAGAATTGGCATAGAGATTATGAATATGTCATGAGTTTGACCAGCATTGGAAAAACGTTAATATTGAAGTTAACTGAAAGCTACTTTTATATGTTTTTTACAATCGATACTACCTAGGTTTCTATTATTTAAAAGAATAACAAAGTAGGTAGAATAGTACTAAGGCTATTGGAAAATACATCTATTTCGTTATTAGTTTTATTGATTACTTACAAACTACCCTGTTATAAAAAACAACGAAAACAACCTGCGGTATGTGCATACATTTTTAATTTAATAACTATCTCTTTCTAGCGCACGAATATGTTACTTTGTACTAGTTGTGGTCGTTTTTTGATTTTAGACATTTCGATAACACACGCGTGTAACTAAAAATGCACACATTTCTTTGTACTAACTCAATTTTGATAAATCAAAGGAATTAATATTGGCCGCGAAAAATGATAAAATTATTTCGTAGTCGATTTTCAAACTAATTCCGTGGGTTATGTGATGATATATAGTTTTTTGTTGTGATTTTTAACTTAGTTTTAATAATCAAATAATGACGTTTGTATATATCGAAATATTTTACACGTTTAAACTGTAGCTACACAACATTGTAACAAAGTGATATAAAATTGAAACATAAGAATTATCAGGGTTTTTTTTTTTAACTAATTGGAACTATTTAAACACTCATTTGGACAAAACATTTTCCGAATGTTTTGGTTAAATATACACTTGATTGTTTACGTTTCANGTTTTGGTTAAATATACACTTGATTGTTTACTTTTCGTTTAAAGACCGACTGGTTTACTACCTTCTTGCAGTTAAATATTTACGAGTTGTCCATATTGGTGGTTGGATGTAATGTGAAAATGAAATATGCTTTTGTAAATACTGTAAAACGTTTTAAAAGTTCAAACCACTGATGAAATTAACGCAGCGTATTACTAATTTGATTGTTCGCGCTTTGAACTGTCAGCCAAACTATAAGATGTCAATTTAATAGTAAATTTCCTGAAGTGATGACTACAGTGGGCTCCTAATGCGCGTTGCGAGTAACAGTCAAAAATGATTAAAGCGACCAAAAATTGTGTTCCAATGCAGTTGAGTATAAACTTGGACGAGCAGATTGAATTCATTCGATTAAACGATTTAACAGTAAAAGTTAATTTCGAATGGTCAGCGCAGTTTATTTCCCTGGCCACTGCTATGCCGCCGACCTTTGAAAACATGCTATCTAGTTTCTCGGCACTTCAGAGTCGAATTGTGTATTGGTTTTGACTTACGTTTTCCCCTTTAACCAATACCGGCAATTTCATATTATTATACGTCAATTCAAACGTTTTCTACCGGATTCCGCAGTCAACTCAATTACTGAGCATCGTTGCCAGCTTTGTATAGATATACGTACCTGCTACGGATCCAAAAGATTCCGTGCGTTTACACAGCCCGCGAAAAGGTTCCCTTCGTGGAGATTCCGTCGTCGGTCGTTTTCAATGCGGTGGTGCGACTGTTTGTGAGGGTAAAGAAATATCACGCGGGATCATTTAGTACTAATGAATTTACAACTGCCTGTCTATCTAAGTATCGTCAAATATTTGATTCGACCCCGTGGGAATGACACGAGTGTATTCAAAAGCACTTTGGTACGTTTGCCGAAAAAGAAATTATCGCGAAGCCACGAGAACCTATTTGCGCGTCAAAAAGTTTTTACGCGATACGACACAATAAACGACGCCAAAGTAAATACAACAGCATCGGCAAACAATTAGTTTTACTTATAACGGTAATGGGAATTGCTAATGGCAAAAGAAAACATTTAAACTCCCACGCGGTACAATTATTATAAAACTACGGTTGGTTTACTATACTCGCTGCAAAACCCTTTAGCAAATACACTAAGCCAAAAGTTTAATATTCCAAGTTTCGGCGAATACTGTTAATCGTACGCCAAGTTCTCACCTCTTAGAATATGAAACTTTTACTTATGAGAGTATACACAACGCCGAATTTCGGATAAACATCAATGCATCGTGTCAAATAGAAATAATGCATTTTGGGATAGAAGAAATTCTAGAAAATACTCATGCCGTTGTTTACATCGAATAAATAACGAAATTCAATTTTACTTAAAATAAATTGCGTAAACTTCCCACTGAGTAGTTAGGTATTTTGAGTTAACAACTATGCAGGGCGACGTTGTACCATAAACCACACAATTATTCGCAAAATGCAAACAATATTATAAATACATTGTTCGGTTATTTTAGTTGAATATGTTGATTCATCAGCTACTAATCACTTTTAAGCATCATCCCTTAAAACTTATACAGGTGTCGACTTAATTATTTTTTAGTGGAAACATACATGTTTAACTAGCTTTATAGGAATCATTTTATCAAGAAAATGACTGGTCGGTAAACAATTTTGGACCAGTCTTCGAAAGTTAATAATATTTTTATACGCGGGCAGGAGGAGAAAAGCGGCCTAGATATGTCTAATGATAAAATAGTCGTACTCTCCCTTAGTCTATTTTATAAAACCGTCATAACTTCTGAAATTAGGGTCTAAAAGTTTTTATCGACCCGTCATTTGCTTAATTAGATTATTTTCACTTCTATAAGCTAGTTAAAAATGTATGTTTTTATTTTAAAAGGTAAAGTTACACATCTTTATAAGGTATGAAGAATGATGCTTAAAAGTAATTAGTAGGTGATAATTCAATAAATTGATGTAACCAAATAAAATTAAAATATTTTATACATTGTATTTATTTTGCGAGAGTGGCTTGTGATCACTCTGTACGATTTATTCAATTTCTTATAAACAATTTTGAAATAATTTTGTCTCTGTTAAAATAACTTGTTTTAAACTCATTTACAAATATTTAATTAAAACATATGTCCCATGTGTCGTTAGAACTCGTGATGTGCAATTAATCCTTTAGTGTTCAGGTTATTGCTTTTTAATAGTTTTATTCAAAGTGTGTAAGCTGAAAGTTATATATTTTTTAACTTTTCGGTCCCCACGCGATTGCTTTTTTTAATATCTTTGGTTTATAAACCAAAAATAATTGTTAATTACGTTTGGTATTGATTTTTTCAATTAAGTAAATTTTAATACATTTTATTGGTGAAAAATTGAAAAGTTTAGACGTAAATCTGTCAGTGTTTAAATANGTGAAAAATTGGAAAGTTTAGACGTAAATCTGTTAGTGTTTAAATTATATTAGGACATCATTGTCAGGAAAAACCAATTTTACGTCAAAAACACGTTAATTTAATTAATTATTTTTCTAAAGGTTGCAAATAATACATGTACTGTTTACCTATAGTTGAATTTCCTTTTTTTTCTTTCATTTTCCAGTGTTTTTATTGTTAGCCGCAGAATTAATTAATTTTGCTGACCAACACGTTCCAATAGCAAACATTATCAATTTTATACTTACCATTTTATGGTGAGTTAATAAATCGACCGTTTTGAAAGGGTTATGAATATAATTATTTTAAACGCATGCGCAATAACTCAATATTTGTATATTTTCACTTGATCGCCAATGTGTGTGGTTTTCACATTCGGTTTGCACGATGCGTAGTACTTGTCACTCGCACCGATACTGTTCTTGTGAACAGGTAAAAACAGTATTGATGACCAGTAAAATTGCGAGTGCAATAGAATTTAGTTGTGTTTTTATTCTACTCGCAATGTACNTGTTGTGTTTTTACTCTACTCGCAATGTACGGCCACGAGAAATAGTGTTAGCGCTAAAAGGCCGTAATCATTTGATATTGAAATACTGTCATCTACTAGTTCCGTATACTTTGATTATATGTTGCAAGTGTGACGCTGCTTTGTGCTTAACGCGAGTGACAAGTACCAGTATGAGTGATAGTACTAATGACAAGTACTACGCATCGTGTAAGCCAGACAAGAGCGTGTGTAATTTAGGGGAATTTCAAACATGTGGGGTAATATGTGCGTATTGTTTTGCACTTCTGGAAGATATGAATTGGAGTAAGGGTTTTGTGCAATCACCTTTAAGAATTCTAGTGGTTGAAACCGCAAAGGACGTTTTTATTGTTAGGATACGTCTATATTAGTGTTGGTTCAATTCAAATTGTTAGGGAACGCTCACTCTAATAGTTGTTGTTTGCATGCGCTGAGTGACATTTTGGAAGAGCCCAGCTAACATTTTCAACGGTGAAATGTTAACTAAAAACAGTTTCTCATTACTATNTCAACGGTGAAATGTTAGCTAAAAACAGTTTCTCATTACTATTTACTACAATTTGTTAAGTTTACAGAAAGTTAAAATCAACATACATTTTTTAATCTGCGTAGACATTTTATCGTTATTACGTAAATTAATATTCATAAAATGGGCACGTAATCGTTATTAATTATTATTATCAGCTTTTGGCGATTAACTTATTTCTAAGCTATCGTAAATAATCAATAAAAACTCATTTTAATTTATAATCTGTTATATTAATTGCACATTAAAAACATTTTTACGGACAATTGAATTTGTTGTGTCCGTATAGGCAAATGAAGACTTTGTTCATTGCAATTGTCTAAATGCCGAGAAACCAATTTAAAATTCATAAAATATAAAACGATATTTATTTTACGAATTTAATAATTAAAATTTGCATAAAAGAGTTCTGATCCAGTCGAATGATTTAGTATCGGCAACTGTTTTGTCACACGGTTATTCAGTTTCCTCGGAATTCAATGTTTTCGTTATTAGATTACTTTAAAGTTCGAAAAGACAATGGAATTATCAGAAGCAGTACCTTTGAATTTCAAAGTTTTATCATTTTTGTAATATTTCTACGAATCATTTATATTTTAGTTGGCAGAAAATTTCATTCGCACGATAACTTTTTACTTGGAAATAGTAAACACATCGGAATAATTTGATAGTTTTAATTAAAAAGTTAAAAAATAAAAAGTTAAACATACTGGTATTTCGTATGTCATGCATATTCACATTTAAGACAAAAAGGTACTTAAATCTAAAATTAAATGAACATCAGTCCCAGAAAAACATTGGCGTCAAGTTAATCTGATCGGATTTCGCTTGCTCTTAGACTGCGTGTTATTAAGTTCCAGGGAATTAAGAACGACCAACGGCGTTACGTTGTAGTTAAGCGTTTTAGGAAAACAATTAAATTGGTAATTAGAGCGGCTTTGTAATGTAATTGTGCAGGACGGAGAGAGCAGGAACAGGTAAGTTTTAACTAAAATCGGAGGCAAGATTTCAAAGTTACGACGACGTGCGGTCTCTTTTATCTAATTTTCTTTATGACGTGCCTGTTCGTTTAGCTGCGTTACCTCTTCCGCGTTTCAATCGTAACACAATATATTTGTACGATTCTCAAATAACACTTTTCTGCGATCCAAAAAATATCTCAAGTTTGACGAAGTTTATCGGGTCGGTGAATGAATAACGGACAGGCAGCTCTTTTAATAATAATATTGGTGAGCGAGCGATGATCAAAACGGAACAGTCAAAGCTTTGTAGCCGTTTACAGGGTTTGTAATTAAAAGAAGCCTTCTGTAAAGCGCACCGACTGATGTTTTTGTTAATAAATTCATGCGGAAATTATTTCATTAATGAAAATATGGCTGTATTATTATGTATACTATCTGATACTCTGACACGTTTTAATGGCGATTTTGTTTTGAACTCTGTCCCATAAGTTTCGGAGGTAACGGAAAAGTTTTTAATTTAAAATAATCAATAACGGTAGTTTGAATAGGTATAGAATTTCACTGACAAAATTCAGCATACCAATAGTATCGTTTTATATTCTTCACAATCACTGAATTAATGTGGTTGTCCACTTGCTATATTTTTAAACTATTTCCAAGTGCGATCATCAAACCACAATGACAACAGCAAAATTAATTACTCGATTTGTAATTAGCAGAGAACATTCTTAAAATCTTAAAAATAAATTAAATTAATCGATACAATGTATTTTTTTTGAGTTTCAAAATTCCTATGTTAGCTTCTACTGGCATCATAAGCTTTCAAACTTGTTTCCAAATATTTAATACTTAACATATTAATTGTCCATATTATGAAAGTATTATAAACTTATCAAGACAGCTTAAAGCAATAGTAATATAAGTTAGACTTTTTGGATTGACCTTACTATCATATAGCTTATTTTAATTTAATCACTAGCAGCCAAGTTAGAAATTATAATTTTGCTTAGTTTTTACCATATTAAGTTTTTTACACTGGAATTGATATACTAAAATACTGCTTAATTTGAGCATTATTAAACAATAATTTAATAAAAGTTTTCTTATTAAATAATTCAATTTTTGTAAGGATTGACATCTAAAAAATATTCTTGAATAAACAATACTAGTAATTTTTTTGGAGTTCAAAGCTAGATTAAATGAGAGTGCATTGATTGTACAACTTGATTAAATACTTGATAGTTTTTAACTTGACAGTTAAAAAGATATTCAACCTCAATTAGAGAATAATCACTTGACATTAATTTCGAGTGTTTGCAAGACTAGTACAATGANATAATATAATTAAATATAAATATATATTTAATTATATATATTTTTTTAATAATCTTTAAAATCTTAACAAAATACACTTAAAAACGTTTAAAAAAAAAAATTTAGATTTTATTGTTCAATTTGAAAATTTAAAAAAAAAATTATCTCCAGAGTTAAAATTTGATGACAAAGATTTAGTATAAAAAAATAATATGAATAATATGCATACAAAATCAACTAAAATAAATTAACCGATTTTAATTAACAAAAAATTAATTGTTGAAGATTTGTAACAATGTAAGACCAACTAGAAATATGTTATATTCTGTAGGTTATCTTGGTGTGGATTAAGTACCTATGCATTTGCCATTATCTTATCTCTCGGTATTTCATGAATATGTACACAAGCAGGCATACCACGAATGATAAATACACTGAAGTAATCAGTAGTACACTTACTTTAAATCCAAAACGCAGGTTTATATTTTGATAGCATTTGACAATAGAATATTTAAATTACATTTTCATCATCGGTTTTAACCGAGAGAAAACTTATCAACTATAATAGTAACCTGAAACTGTTATTCTGGTAATGAATTATCATTTTATTGTCTCATTAAATGATTAACAAAAGCCCGTAATCTAAATAAAATGTTATTATTTTTTATATTGAATTGTTTTCGTGGGCTATCCTACAATATTTCGACCGACTAGAAATGTCTTTATAGTTCTTTAAAAGTACTCGCAAGTTTTATATAAAGTACATATTTTTACGATTTTGTAAGACTCATCAAAAATATCAAAACTGCATTTTATCACGTGACAGATTTTAACAGCTATTTTAATAACTGTTTTTACGCGGACCTGATTCAGTTGATTTTAAACCGAAGTAAAATAAAAATCGTTGCTTGCAGTGTTTTGATTTTTTTAAAATATCTAACTTTGTAATTTGTAATAAATTTTGAACGCAAATTTTTATTAGAATAATTTTATGTACGAATTATTGAAAAGCATTAAAATATGTTCAGTAAGCATTGCCAAAAAGCAGTATACTAATATTTCTGCTCGAGATAAAAAATAGAAGACAATGAGTGTGTTTTACTGTCATATTTCTAATATTGTATTATGTAATAGCTTTGCGCAAGACAAATTTCTTTAATTGCCATATCGCTTAACTTTCAATTGTACTAGTTATCTGTTTAATTAAAAGAAACTAAATAGTTTGTTGGCACTGTCCAAACTCAAAAGTGTGGACAATATATTGTTGGGGTCACATACAAAAAAAAAAAATCGACAATAAATTTACCGTCATATTAAATCCATTATATTTAAAAATAATTATTTAAATCAAACAACTCTTGCGTATGATCAAATCGTTTGAGTTGTCGTCAAATAAAATGTCTAAATAAATATTTGAAACGATTAAGTAATATTAAATTGTTTGCAACAATTGTTGTCATTTTAAAAATATTTTACCAAAATACGTTTAGTCGTAGATGAGTATAAAAAATTCTTTTCCTAATTTTCTACATCGCTTATTTATCTGTGTTTTTACTTTGTACCCTCGTGTCTCGTTACAAGAGACACCATATGTAAAAAACTCAAGCGACGTTCGCTACTATTTACTACACGTTTTCAAGTCGTTATTATAAAAGTTATGTATACGGTTCGCGCGATGCACAAATTTTTTACCATTATGTTCAATGTACAGCGCGTATACTGCACAAGCAAATTACTTTTTTTATGTTTTATTTTGCAATTGTATAGAACAGGCTTGTATTTAGAATAAAGACGTTTTACGGTTTAATCTTAGCTTGTGAAGGCCGCCGTGACCCGACTAATTAATAATAACACGCGGTAGGGATTTTAATAAAAGCTCCCAGTACAGTGTTCTGTAAATTAGTGATAATCGACCCGACCACGTCGTACGCAGCCAATTGGCAACCGATGGTTACATCAAAGTAGGACATTTTACTTTCAGTGCGATTTTTTTAATCTTTGCGAATATTCTTCTTCCGTAAAATTACCTTTGCAAAGATTATTTTTATACTAGACTGCCGTTTTTTCATTACTCTGTGCGAACCGAGGAAAAAAAACACATCATTAATATTAAAATGTTTCAAATCGCCTTTTACTGAAACTATTATAACTATTATTATTTTTCTTTGTCTTAATACTTGCGGTTTTGGCTCATATTTTGTGATTTAAAAAAAGTCACATCGCGTTTTGTTAAGGTTAGTGTACGAGCCAAAAACAACTACACGAAAGAAACTGGAATGTTTGTTTTTACGTTCAAACCGAAAGATTAATAATTTTTCGGTTTCGCAGGTATTTTATATTACCCAATAAACGTTGAGTCACATAAAATTCAATATATAAAATTCAACCGATATTTCACGCTAACAAGAAGTATAATGTCGAATGACTTACACTCGTTGTGTTAAAAGAAAAAAATGTGACGTTTCTATGAGTGTAATTCAAATGTGAACAATTGAATTTGTGCAAAGGGTAATAATTAAAAGCGAATATTTCTTTTGACGTGGGCGGTGTTATTGATTCTTTTCATGCAGATTTGAAAAACCGTATTAAAATTTTTTACTTATGTGTTATTTCCATTCGAGTAACTTAAGATAACTTTTGTTAATTTGTTTTTTATTTTTCATTCTTTCGAAAAAGACTTAAAACGTCAATTGTGTGATTTTGTTCTAATCGGAATCGAATTCAATACTTACTTTTTGATACTTTTATCTTAAAGAAATGTAATAAAACCATTTTTACTCGTTGAAGAACTGTAGATTTTTTTGTACTTTTAAAATATCTCCGGTAAAAAAAAAAAACAAAAATTATTATACTGTTGTTATAATAAATACTCGACATATTTAAATATTTGCATTTATTCTGATTTTTATTTTTATACTTTTTTGTACAATCCAACTGAATTATTGTAAAAATAAAATATATTAATAAATTAAAATCAATACATTATTGATATATATGTATTTATACTGAAACTTGTTATAAATATTATTTAAGCTTACTTACTTTTGATTAGTGCGCGATGAGTTCTCATTTTTGAAATAAAACAATATTTAATGTGGTTATTAATTTTTTTAAACTCAAAAACAATGTTTTATTAAAAATCGAGTTGGAATATTGAATTTTAGTTTTGGTTAGGTGTACCAATTTGTAACCGTCTTTGTTAAAACACTTAATTATGTCACTACAATATAAAAAAAAAAACAAAATATAAATAAAATAAGATTTTTACGTGAATATTTAATACTATGATAATATCAAATGTGTACGTAAATGCTTATTTTATTTTTAATAGATTCGAATTTTTTGTTTATATTTCCCTCTTTTACTAAGTGAAATTATTGCTGATTTGATTCTTATGATTACTTTACTATTCGCATGCTCGTTAGTTTCTATTAGACTCATCATTCTCGGGAAATGACTAGATTTCATTTGTCGACGTTGTGTGATTAAGATCTGATTTGTTAACTTTTCTGATCACATTGCATATTTTTATGTTGTGCAACTATCGAGCATTGTTCTCGTTGATTAGTTTAAGACAAATACAGTAAAAACTTTATACGGTGTTCTATGTTTTGTTGTTACCTCGACAGTTTATATTTTAATGAATTGATATAGTTTTAGGAAATAATTATCTAATGTTACATAAAAACATTAACTATAGTAATGTTATTCGATTTACTTAAGTTATTAACTTGTTAATAATAAAAATATTTTTAAATATAATAATAGAATATAATTTATTACACTTTCAAGGCTGATATTGGTCGCCGTGTATGTTGATGACGTGTGTTTCTTTAGGAACATCGAAAGAAAATAAAATTTCAAGATGTCACCAATGATTAATTATGCTTTAAGTAATTGATTTCTAAATAGTTAGTGAACAAATTTTGCTCTCTGTAGTTTTTACGAGGTGTTTTATTCGGACGAAAAACATTGTTAAACTGTCTTGGTTGTAAATCGAGTAGATNGTCTTGGTTGAAAATCGAGTAGATCGTCCACGTTGTTATTGTCTAATTGATTAGGAATTATACACACCGGAAAAATCAGCATGGTCATTAAGTGGGGGCGATGGGTTTATAATTAGCGTCATAACTGTAGCAAAAGCGGCTATGGATGATGTTATGTCACGTAAAAAAATTAAAAATCTTTTAAAAATACGCGCATGAACCGGACGAGCACACCCAATAGAGTTTATTTCTGTTTTCCGCTTTGGCGAGTGACCAAATATTTTTTTTTCTTGTCATCGACGCCTCGATTTTCAGTCATAAAGTCTCATGCTGATTGCAATGATTGAACAAAAATGTAGTTCCATGTTGTAAACAAAAATCGCTTTTGTTTATTTCTCACGCTTTGTGTATAGACAAATCGTTGTTGCGTTCAGTTTGTATTTTGTCGATACATTGAAAATATAGTTTTACATTTATGTGAAGTATTAAAATTACACATATTATTTACATTATTTGACTCGTGTATTTATACAACCATAATGTTATTCAGACAGCAAAATAACTTTTATCTATGAGACGGCTTTTTTAATTCACCGAACTTATTTAACATAAGTACTTTTAGCGTAATATTGGAACATTTTTTTAAGCCCATTAAAGGCCATACCGGCCTGTCCCAAAGTAGGAAGTTTCTCAACCATTGATACTACATGACTGGTGGTTAGTCCGTTGCCGANTTCTCAACCATTGATACTACAGGACTGGTGGTTAGTCCGTTGCCGAAGTACAGTAACTTATTTAGAACTAAGTTTATCCAACAAGTTCAATAACTATTATCTAACATAAGTTATTATTATAACTACCGCATATATTTATAAATAAAACAGACGGATATTATTAAATAAATTAAAAAAAGAGTTTTTGAAATAATCTGACATTATAAAATAAGCTAAGAAATATTTATTTTATACAGTGTTGTATGAAACGTATTAAATGCATTCCAGTCATATTTTTATTTTTAAATGTTTAACATTTTTAATTTTGCTATGTTGGTTAAGTTAAAATTGAAAAATGTAAGAAAAACTATACTTTAGTCCATACCATTAAGTTTTTGTTCAAGTTTTAAAAGAGATATTATACATTTTGACTGTTTAAAAGCTGCATTTATCAAAACTTTTTTCTGTTGTACATTCATACTCGACTTAAACTCAAAAATACAATATCGTTTACAAAGTAAAACTAAAATAATTTTCACTTTTAACTTAGCCATAAGTTAAACAATCAGATTGTTTAAAAATTATTACGACAAAAATTCACATTGTTCGACGACTCGAGTTTCAAAACACATTAAATGTTACAAATATTAATTCAATAAAAGATTCAGCCATGCAAAAAAAAGTGTTCAATACAATGCTGTAGAGCTGCATAAAAAAATGACGTTTTACATTTTATTATTGAATAATAAAAGATATTTTAGGTAAAAAGTGGATTTTATTGACATAAAAAATAGTTGTTCATGTCGAAAATGAAAAAAAATATGTTTTTGGTTTTTAATTCATTTTATTCAAATTAAAACTTATAAGTTTTAATTTGAATTTTAAAAGTTTTCGTGATTTTTTTGAGTTATTATCATTGCGAGGTTGAAAACTTCTTTTTGTACAGGGCATATTAGGTTCATTATCATATTTTAAAAGTACAAATGGCAATAATTTCATGTTAAAATTGTAATTTTAATATGATTGTTAAATATTTGAAAACATGCTATCGTAAAAATACAGACTAGATAAGTTTGACATTTTTTTTATTAAAAACTTTCTGTTTTATTTTAAAATGACATGAAACCGTCGTTTATTGTGTGTTTTTAGTAATTTTTAATATTTTTACATTATTTCATAAGTACAAATCGCACATTATTACAACATAAATTGAAAAAATATTCAATCATTATTACAAGATGAGTAAAATAAAGTCAATTTTGATGATTTGAAATTATACTTGTATTTGATCGTTAGCTTAAGCAGGAATGATCAATAAATATGTTTTAATTAAAAATATTATTCTAAATAATATATGTAATAATACTTAACAAGTAGAATGTATTATATGCAGTATATCAATTCGAATAACTCTTGAAAAATTAAAATTTGAGGGTCGTGAGTACGAACCGCGTTGTCGACACAGCCGCCGTGCATTGATAGTCGATCATAGAAAATATACCCAAAATCTTGTGAGATAAAGAGGCACGGCATTAGAACCCAATCTGTCGTAGAGACATACCTCATTACTAGGGCACCGAGCACTTACGGTTTAGATACATTCCCTTTGAGGTCGATGATGTGATGTGCGGCTAAGGAAAGCCCAAGGACGTGTCATTTTTCCACCTATTAATAAGCCTTTGAATATATGAATGGACACCAGCTTTAATTATACCCTTTTAGTATTCATAAATGTTCCACATCAGTCTATGTTCGTGTTATTTTTTCGAACTTGACATGCTTCAGAGGTTGCTCTCTTTCGCGTGTTACCGAGCCAAAGATCTTGACTAAGCCAACGATGGACGGGACGGGTGTTACTGGCGGCTTGCACCAGAGACCAGACACTACCAATGAGAAAATCACAAGAAAAATTTCTGACTTTCTGGGAATCGAACCCGCGACCCTTTGCGTCAGAACATACGTTTTTACTCACTAGGCTAGGCCGCCCCCAAGTATTTATTATTCATAATTAAAAAAACTCCAATGAAGCAGATTAATTACGTCGTCGTAGATACAAAACACATTTTCAATATAGTTTAGGTCTTATCAGTTTATTTAATTTCAGAGCACTTTTATTCCGAATAATTGACATTTTAAAGTGTATCAGCTTATAAATAGTAAAGTATGACGAGTCTCTTGAATTAAGAAATTGTAATAAAGATATACATATTTCTTGATGTTATTAGTGTAGTTGTATGTTTAAGTTTTCTTTTGTTTTGAGTTGATATTACGCATGTTAGTATTTTCTTAAATTTTTGTTATGTTTTCTGCTGGGGCCGGTCCTAATACAATATGTTATTGAACACGGATTGTTTTTCATAAGAATGCAGTGTTTTTAATGTATTAACTGATTTAATTCGTGTTTCTTTCGATAGACATCTAAAAAAGTTTCCTATAAAAATGTTTGTGCCTAATCATTATTATGAAAATTATTTCCACATTTTTGTTAGTTCAAGTTACAAAATGACTGATAATGGAAATCGAGAGCTGCTTAATTTCCAGAGATAACATAATGTTCGTAAACAAGTGACACCTTATTGCATAAGAATGACACGCGCTATTAACTTTTGACGCTATAAATGTAAATGAGCGAAACTATTTTTTATCCATAAAAAAAAAAAGAATGTTTACGACGGTTTAGTGTTTGATATTATAAAACTCTGACCTATTTGAACAGACTTTACTTTATATTTCATTACTGTTTGATAATACGCACAAGCTCAGGCGGCTAAAGTTTTTTTCCGGCGAAAAGCGCACTGTTATGGCGCGTAAATTGATTTGGATACTTTGGGGGGCAAGTCGGCTGAGTGTAATTTATGGCGGCAAGACATGCGATCGTGTCGAAAGTCCCGCGGATTGACACTAGTACAATACAACAGTACGTTAAGCCCCAACTGCCTGAGAAGAATAAAACTGCCGCCGATGTTCGGTAACGATTTTAATGACATCTAACCACCGGCATTCCCTTAAATTATTGTCGTTTCCTTTGAATAAGCGCATTAATAGAAGTACATAGGGTGCGGACAGCGTGCATGCTTTATGGCATAATAGTACAACTTGGAAGTCAACCACACGTTTGAGCAGTTCAAGCACAATGTCTGACTTCCTTTGGCGTTTTCTGTCGAGTAATAACCATATAATTCCCTCGTTATAATGGCGTAATTGTTCAATTTTAATATCTCATTTGCCCCGCGACAGCGTCAAGTGTTAATAATGTGTTTTACCAAATACGGACGATTTAACCGAAAATCTTCAAAATCCGACGATGCATTTAGACTATTTTTGCTTAAATGAAATGCTAATTTTTCCAATTTTTGGTGAAAAAATTGTTTATTGTGTGACCGCGTTTCGATGACGAGCGTGATCGGAATAATAATGACGTTATTTTCTAAAAAAAAAAAAAAATCCAAGCGCTTCTTATATTAAATTTGGTATAATTCATACTAATAAATCGACCGTAAAAATATTTCTCAATACTTTTTTCGTTTTTATATACGTTTATTTTTCTAACGACACACTGAGATTTTTTTTAGTATAATATCGTCTATAAAGTGATTGATTAACTATGTATCACGCAATAATCTTTAAAATATTAAATATAATATAATTTTTTCTTTGTAGAGGTTAATAGTGTTTAACTTTCTATAATTCCCCCAAAAAAATTCTTATCTCCCTTTTTTCCTCGTAAAATATTATCCACTTTAATTTTATAAATGGAAACATAAATGTTAAAACAACTTACAGACTAGAAAATGATATATCTAATAAAATGACTGGTTAATAACAATCTTTGGACTAGTATTTTATTATTTTTATGCTATTGCCTGAGGCGTAGTTAATCAATCACATTGTACTTAAGGAGTAAAATTGAATCATTAATTATTGGGTAAATATTGAATAATGTTCAATTTTAAATGAAGTATAAAACCATTTTGTTTAAATTTTTGTCATACTTAATATTTTGAAGTAAACACGAAAAATACAAAGAAAACAAATACACTAAATAATTTCAAAACGATTTTATTAATGAACCATTAGTATGCGTACTGGCAAAATCATCATGATCCAAGAAGTTTTTTTTACTTGAAATTATGTTAATTTTTTGTTGAATATACTTTAAGGAGTATGGCATCAAAAAAAAAAACATAAAACATTTGTATAAACGAATTTAAACCAAAGAATTATTCTATCTTCTTAATTCTGTGGTTAATTTATTTATAAGTGCACATTAAGCATTAAGATTCATTTTATTCCAAATTTTTATTTAAATACAATTTACGCATAAAATAATAACCAATAATACTGGTCTTTAACAGTAATTTATAATTATCAAGCTATAATGTTTTCATAATAAAAGCTAATAATAAAAAAAACAATAATTTTTATTTATTTTATACAATGACAATAAAATATTATCTGTTGTATTTTGTACATCGTGAAGTATCGATTTTGTGATTTAAATACAGAAAAACATAAATTGAGTTTCTATTGTATAAAATAACATTTTCAATTATACTACATCTTTAGACTACTAGGAAAAAACAAAATACGGAATGGTAAAATAGAAATATCTTGTTTTTTAACGGGCACTAGCCATGAATACCAACGAGTTTTAAAGGAAAAAACTTTTCATTTAGGGTATTGTGTAACTTGTAAATAGGTAATTTTAGTTTGTCCAACAATAGCAATGACAGAAAACTAATAATTTTTATCGGAAATATGGGTAACTTGGTAGTTTTCAGAAGAAAACTTAAATCTATTTTTACGTGACGTGCATGACTGTATTTCGAAATGACCGCTGTTACAAAAAAACTATCTGAAAGGGACAGTGTTTGGGGTGCATAAGAACCAAATTATGTTACAATATGATTTTTTTGTTTTTCATTCAATAAATCAAAAAACTCCGCTTAAAGTTGATCGGTCGAAATATGTTATCATATTATCAACGGTCACTACTGTAGTAACTTTACCAAACTTACATTCATATGTAACAAATGTTTCTGAAGAAACAATACTCTTACTTCTATAATATGGAGCTACGAGTAAACAATATATGTGAAAATCTTACATTCAGAGATTTTTAAATGCATAGGGTAATGTATTATATTACATTTTACATTGACAACAAAACACTCAGACAATGTTCAAATATATCATTTATTTAAAAATGAGTTTGTCGATCAGGTAACATAAATAAATTTGTATAATAAATTTAAATTTCTAAAAAATTGAGTTTCTGAAAGACTTACTAAAACTAAAATTATAATCTCAACTTTCATCAATTAAAAATACTGCCTGCAGTTTCTGTTTTAATTTTTATTTTGTATCTTATTTCATGAAAAAATTTAGCTTAAAATAAAGTTTACAAATGTAAATGTTAACTTTACAGAAAAAATTATACTCACCGTTATGCAAATGTGATATTTAATTAATGAATTGCTTTAAAGATTTGCAACGTTTAAAACGATGATAGTAATTATTGTCATGTTGTAAAAATAAAAATAATTTCTTCTAAACTTCTTGGAGGATTAAAGTTACACTTTAATTTTATAGTTTTTGGTTTAATTAACATCAGCAAATTTGCATTCGCTACTAAAAATTCACTTTAATTATCGCCATACTAAAATAATAAAAGTTCTAATGAAAGTTGTTCTTTATTCATTTTTCACCTTGTTTTCAAATGACTCAATATAATTTAATGATAGAAACTTGAGTAAACATTTGTTTTTACATAATAGAGGGTACGGCGAAGACCCCATATAAAGTAGAAATATTGTACCTAATTATAAGTTATTTGATGTTACGTTAAATGACTCATCGGGCAAACAATTAAAATAATATAAACATTTTTACTCAAAGAATAGTTAAAATAGCTTAAAGATATAAAATATAAAATAAATGATTTTTATTAGCTAGATGTACATTAAAAATGTTATTAAAAAGAAGTATTCATGTGCTGATAGAGAAAAAATTATAGTTTCCTATGCCATTAATTGTTTATTGTTACATTGGAACAAAAGAAATCAATGTTTATACATTAAATTATCAATTTTTTTTTTTTTTACTTTAAATTTTATAAAATCATTTTTTTTTTTTTATCTAAATACTCAGACAATAAGATATTTTTTGTTATGTCAGATAAAGAAACCAAATTTTAAATTAATTAAAGTCTCAATAAAAGTCACTAAAAATTCAATAAAGACATATAATTTGTTGCATTTCGTTTGGTGTTTTTCATAATTTTTTTAGCCAAATTATTTGTATCAAATTGTATTGTTTTTAAAAATATTTTTAAGCTGTTTAAGGTATGATAAAATA
>NW_026099685.1:0-10836 GCF_025091365.1 Daktulosphaira vitifoliae | reverse complement strand
TGAAAATGGCTACCAAATGCTATTATTGTGTGAAAATTCTCAATTTTATTTTTTACATTTTTAACTTTATAATGCTATAACTTATTGAAAAGTGTATTGATCAATATAATTTTTTTATGGGAAATTCTATTTTTTAATAATCCCTTTTTCATTCGACATACTTTATCTTAATCAGGATATTAATAAGGAACTAGCAGTTTATGAAGCTTTTGGAATAATCCACCAATTTTTTAAAATTAAACACTATCTAAAGATTTGCATCGAAGCGTTTTTTTTTGATAGTGATTTTAATCACTGTCAGATATCATTATACTTGATCCATCTATAACACGTCACCACTGTGCCGCGACCCCCCTGTGCTGGGTTTTTTTTTTAATTTGTTAAAACAATGTGCCAGATTGGCAACTTTAAAATTGGTATAACTGATGCTGAAACTGAAAGTATAAAAATCAAAGTTACTCTGTTACTTAGAGTACCTTTCGCTTATAGGATTTGGGTTTTTATTTTTGTTGTTTATTTTCGTTACTCGTATTTAGAGCAAGAAGAAGTGTACCTGACAAGTCATTAAAATATTTCTTAGAAGCTGTTTAGTGTGGTTATTAACAGAAAGCTGTCTCTCGGCCTGTTTTTTCGAACTCTCGTTAGGGAAACTTAATGACTTTGTAAACTGTCTTGAACTTCAGCAATTATTTTATTTACTAGAATCTTTGATGATTGTTTATTTTTTGGATTCTTCTCTTACCATCAAGAATTATTCACATCTTGAAACTGACAAACGTTATCTCTAACACCAATACTTTGTACAGTTGTATTAAAAGCATAAGTAAGTAAAAGATTGCAATAATTCTTTGTAAATTTGTTTAAACTGGCAGTATGTTTGTATGAATCGTCATAACGAAACTAAGGGGAATATCATGATGAAGCATTTTTCTCTAAAACTAAAAACCTTTAGTCAGGTCAATTCACGTGTCATCATCAAGTGGAGTTTAA
The DNA here is from genome assembly GCF_025091365.1 of Daktulosphaira vitifoliae. NCBI lineage: Eukaryota > Metazoa > Arthropoda > Insecta > Hemiptera > Phylloxeridae > Daktulosphaira > Daktulosphaira vitifoliae. Next base: position 9,846 of record NW_026099685.1, on the reverse strand, counting down.
TCGGGTTATTTTCGATAACTGATTGTAAATCGTTCTTCATTAAAGTCGGTTATGTCAATGCAACTTCCACCAAAGAGTCTTGCATTTAATATAAGAAGGGTGAATAAATGTATTCGCACACAATATCTGAAACCTCATACGGAGGGAAAGGAATAATGCATAAATGCACGTGATAACGATATACGTAGAACGATTACACAACCGATAGGCTGTTCACGTTTGATGGCAAAAGTATTGATGGGACGTGAGGTTTTGTGTCAGCGGTACACGGAAACTGCATTTGCGAGATCGAAATTCGTACATGATTGAATTTTTGTACAAAAGCCTATGGACTGACATTCGAACGAATGAAGTGCTCTATAATTTTTGTTTTACCCTTTAGTCGCTTCAGCACATCTGGATAAAAAATATCAGCTGTGATAATTTTGTGCCGAGAGAAACTCAGTTTATAGAAAGTTTATAGGGAAACTCAGTTTACAGTTTATTTCATTGACAGTACACTAGATAGTATATATTTTTGAATATTGTAGTTTGATTTTACTCGTGCTTGTAGAACAGAAGTATGTAATATTTGTAATGGTTGTATTATATATTTATGAATACGTGTTAAATACTATTCCGAAATGTCGAGTATAGTAATGTTATAGTTTAATTTTGATTTATTTTCTCGTACTATTTGGCCAATGTCGGTTGTGTTATCTTTAGTTTTGAATTATTCCCACAAGGTAAACGTTAAAATATTTATGCAAGTTGGGTGAATTAGATCCTAAGGTTAGGTATCTAAATCCTCAAATAGCAATAATTTAAACGTACTATTTATTTGACGTTATTTAATCACGACTGTTAATGTTTGACTTCAATGAATAAGTAACACGGGTAGCCATTTTCAAAAACTTGAATAATGACTTAGCTATAATCCGGTTAAAAGATTCTCCATTAGCGACGATTCCGACGTAATATTTTATTTAATGTTGCATAATTTAATTAAATTATTAGCCTGTATAAAATGTGACTATTTTTACTAATTTTTCAAGATTAAAAAACAAACGTTGTAAACCTTTTTTTATATATTTTTCTACTTAATAGAGGTTATATTAGAACTCGAAATACATTTTTATCTTCAATGAATTATTGATCGTTACAATTCATGACTCATGATGAATATTAACGACAAAGGTCTCGTAGAACGGCATAAGACTTTATGCGTTAAACTTATGAAATGTTGACAATGAGTGTGACTATTGACAAGTGAGACGTTATTGTTGTTACTGTTGTTTGGAAGCACTCGACCAGCAAAATTTGTGCGCTCATTGTATATTTTGTCGTCGGCCACTCATTACGAGGCGTTCATGCATATGCAATTTCGGTACTGAAGTGTGCGCGGGTAGATAAGGATGCGGTTGCCATATTCGTGCAGCAGGCGTTCTCAACACTCGTATCTGATAAAGTAAACTCTATTGTAAATACACATCAGAAAATACCAAAAATGTATCATTTCGATCACTCCGAGAACTGATAATAACGAAATGCGTCTTACTGTTGAGTTTAAGCACTCAACTGTGAGGTGTGGTCACACAAAACGTGTTGTCCAACACATTCATTTGTTCGTTATTTTGACGATTTAATCAAAGAATTTCTCTATAACATGCAATCTTTATTCCAAACTAATTTCATATTAGAATGCCTATTATTACTATAATTTTTAAGAACATAAAGATAAATATTAAAAATTACTATGTATTATATATCTAGAGTCAATAAACAAAAAAAAAAAATTATCGACATATTTCAATAACTCTCAACTTGTGCATTGAAAATTTAACATTTTTCTTTTAAATTATCACATTGGTATTGGTTATATACCACAGAAATGATCGTAGTTCAANATTGGTATTGGTTATATACCACAGAAATGATCGTAGTTCAATGATACGGAAAATAATAAAATGTTGACATAAAGTTTTAGTGGAATAAAATTTTAGACTAATACGATTAAATACTTTTGATTGTCTTATGAAAACATTTAAGGTTTAGTTTAAGTAAAAGTGATATGGAATATAAATTTTGGATTATAAGTATATCAGAAACTCGAGATTCATTTTTCGCTTAATCAAATAATATTGTTATTATACTTGATAATTATAAAAAATAACTGGACATTAATATTAATGTTGTGTAAAGTATTAAGCGTCGTAAAATCTTAGAATAATATTTAATAATTTAATTATTTATGAATAATATTTAAAGAAAAAATAAAAACATATAACTTTTATCTGTATGCATACGTATTGATAGAGCTAGCTCGTTATTTTTACTATAATATACTAATTAGTTTCCTTTATTTTTAGTGACTCTGAAATGCCATCAGCGTGCACCTCTGATAACAGCAATGATGTTGAACAACCTGAACCAGATTACATTAAAATGTTCGTCGGACAAATACCCAGAGCGATGAACGAACAAGATTTAATGGAATTATTCGGTGAATTCGGACGTGTGTATCAGTTAAACTTGTTGAGGGACAAATTCACCGGAGTCAGTAAAGGTTGGTCACAATGTAATTCTCTCGTAGATTTTACGTTATTTAAATTATTTAGCATAAACGTAAAATAAGTTTGGTATGATTGGATCTGAAAATAATTATGGGAAAACATTTTTCGTGTAGGAGAATACTTAATTTTACTAAACATTTTTGCGCATAAATGCATAAACAAGCAAACTATACGGCTTACCTTCAACAAATCTAATCTCTTCTAGTTAAAGTTTGTTTTAATCTTGAAATACTGAAAAATAAAATACTCTTAAAACTAAAGTTCTTAATTGCAGTTAAAGCTACGAGTTTCTAAACTAATTAGTCAGGAGATGTTATGTGTATAGTAGACGACGTTAAGCTCTTTTCAATGGTTCAGAAACTATTAATCAAAATTATACTATGAAATATTCTACTAATTAATGGTGTTTCATTAAAAAAAATATTTAGTACTATAATTGTTTTTATTACATTGTAATAAACTTGGTTAGCTTTCATTTTTGCGTGGACAACAGTTTTCATTTTACGTATACCATTAATTTTGGGATGTATTTCCAGTATAACAATAAATAACACATTGACGTTGGTCACAATTGAAATACAATGATTTCATTCACTACTAATATTTTAAAACTTCTATATTGTTGTCAGCATTACAAGTTTTATAAATTTGAATTTGATTATCGAGATGTAGATAATAAATTTGCATTGGCATTTGTTTCTTGCGTAATTTGATTTTTAAGTTCATTATAAAAGCGAAGTAAACCTAATTGGTCATTAAAAAATGACTGAAGATTTATTAAGAACTTAATTTTAATCAATTATTTTTACTATGAAAGAAAAAATACTCACAAAATTATTAATTAGTGTGGATCACGGTAATATTAAAATGGTCATCTAGTTATTTTTTTGAAAATATAGTAGCACCAAAATGTTTAATATAGTAGTTTAAAAAAGTAGTGTTATACATGCTTTTTATAGTAAAATATTATGTCCCTAGACGATGAATCAGTGTATTTTAATGTATAAATATATTCATTTTCGTAACAATCTGTAATTTAGTAAACAATAAAATAAATCTTTTAGTTTATAAAATAATTATTTTTTTATTCCCTTGAATTGTTTTATTTATTCACAAATAATTTAAGTTCTTTTTTTTTAATAATAATTATAATAATATTATACTTTAATTAATATAATAACAATAATATTAGTTCTAATTCTCAAAGTTTTTAATTTGTATTTTTAAATGAATATTCTTCTTTTAGTATTTTGAAATTAAGTACATATTCAATACTTAATTGTTGAGATATTATTTTTAATTATATTGGAATTCTGATGTAAAAGAATATACATTAAAAAATATTTTATCGTTGCAATCAAAAAATCAAAGATGTATAGAAAATTAGAAAGTCAGATAAAAACTGTGACCTACGAAGATTGATTTCTTTTCTTACACATTTTCTGCGATACTAAGTTATATATTTTATGTTCGGTGATCTTATTCAAATAGTTTACATGTATTCATACAATTCGTCATTGATTTTATTGTGTTTCTTAAACCTGATTCCGATAAATAAGAACAGAAACAGGGATACATGTACAGAGTAATTCTGTCAATTTCTATGTGTTTAGACCTACCGCTGTTGTTTTCAGGGTTCCTGCTGTTTATGTCTTAAGGCTCCAACGCGCAGTGTTTAGCGAGACAAAATAAGCCTCACTAGTCTACAATAACAATATGACCTATTTAGAATTTCATTTTCTCAAGTCTTTAACAGAAATCTATTGAATACTCATTTTATACTAAATGCAATAATATTTCACTAATGTCTATTACATTAAAAAATATTTCTCGATGAGAAAATAGAATAAATTAGTATTGATTTCAATTATAAGCATTATTGGCTAGTTATTTTTTGAATATTCTCATTTCACTTACTTCTATTTGAATAGTCGCTATGCAAAAAACTATAAGGGGCCAGCTTGTTAAAAATAAATAATTAAGTGATTATTCTTTCAGGTTATATTTATATTATTTTTAGTAAAACCTCTAAAATTAATATTTTTTGTTTGTTTTAGATGATATATAAATTTCTGTCCCCTCAAAAAAAAAAAAAAAAGCGAATACTTATAAAACGCAAACAGGCGTGCCCTGCTTATTTTTAATTGAAAGGTTACTCGTGATTAGGAATTATTATATAGAAATATACATGATTTTATATATTTAATGATATTATAAGGTGTGTGTGGAAAAATACCTGAACTTACGCTATCGTGCTAATTTTATACATTATATCACTGCAAATTATAAATAGATATATCCTTTACATAAAAATAACTATTTAAAAAAAAATTGAAATTGCTTACTTATTTTACTTAAAGTTTAAACCGTTTTAAACCTACTTATTTTCTATTGTTTTTTGATTCAGACATATTCGAAATTAGCTCAATTATATGAATTCATATTTCATTTTGAGTTAAAATGCTATGAAAACATAAAAAAGTGAAATGAAAAGATTTTGGTTAAATAGCGATTAGTAGAATAAATTTGCAGATATTAACTAATCATCCACCAATTGTATTGTTATCCTGATGTTGACAAATGCAAAAAGACTACAGCAACATTTGCCCTTTGTAAATTTTCAATTAAATTTAACGCTTAAATATTTGAAAAGTTTAATTCACTCAAAAATTGTTATACAACTTAGAAATTCATCACCAAAAACTATTTTATACAATTTCATACGTATCCGTAAATTTTCACCTAATTTTAAAACAAAACATGATGAAACCAGTTATTTTGGATATGACGAAATCGTCAAACGAAACCGACTCACTAAGTTTAAAATGGTGTAAAATTAAAGTAAGAAAAGTTAGCAGCTTCAATTTTAATTTAATACTCAGTTCAAGGTGGCGAATCTTATTATTAAAAATTTGTTGTGATATCATATCTTGACTATGTGTAATGTCATTTGTCCTGGTACTTTACGTTTACACCTCGTAATTGGGTGTTTTAAACAATTTTTGAAAGTATGTGTAAAGTATAACATAGTGTAAATTTTCGCAAACGGTGCGTTAAATCTGTCTCAATTCAATGAACAGTGAGTAATTTGTTTATACTTTAAATTGATGTAAAGAGTAGTAAGCTCATATGTACTAAAACCACAAAAGATAAATAGAAATAGAAAGTGCTTTGTTTAGTTTAAAACAGCAAAACTAATGAGCATTAATGAATGAAAAGGTCTAAAAATAAATAAAGGATTTAGTACCACAACAGTCAATTGAAATGTTGGTTTTTTTCTGGTATATATTATACATCATATACTAACTAAAGTAGTTGATGAGGAAATATATTAAAAAGAATTTTTCGTACCAAAGCTAGTGGACACTAATTAGATTTTGAAAGATTAATAGTGGTAAAAGTTTCATTAAGTTTGTGAAAAACAAAAAAATATTTACGCAATTATATTTTTGCGAACTACGTATTATTTATGACAACTAAAATACATTAATTATAAAACTCTATCAAGTGGTTCTTGTACTAAAAAAAAAAAATTGAGGCATTCGAATTGCACTAATGTGATATAATGTTATGATAATTATAAAAAAAATCATAAAAGAATATTAAAATTTTTAAGAAATTCGTTTAATGCTATAACTTAACAAATAGTTAATAATTATCTAAGAAAATCAATAGCCTTCATCAAAATATATTTTCGGAAATTTCATTACACAAATAAATAGAATGTTACGTTGAGAATAATTGCATTATATTTATTTCCATATAGTTACTATTGGGTTATATGTATTACATTTGCAGCGAAGTTGGAATACATGAAATTTTTTAAATATTTAAAAAGTTTTTAGGAATGAAAGATATTCATAGTAATTAATAGTAACAATAATAATAATATTATTATTACAACTAGTAATGCACAACGTTATGCTATAGCGTATATTGGTCATTGTTGTTGAAGTAAGTAACAAAAATGATGAAATTCAGGTCACCTTGTGAAGATATCTCGGGTACAATTAATTATTTATTGTTTTATTGATGAGCTTCTAGAAAGGGTAGAGTAGAGTATACGAAAGGAAATTCTTTGGAAGGGAAGGTAAGTGGGAATTTTTGAAAGAAAAAGTTTGGGGTATGCACGCGATATTACAGAACGAATTCTAACAATGTCTAACCGCCATCGTCACCGTTAACTGGCTATGTAATAGTAGCCTGGAGGGTCTAAAGTACGACTACCACGGAAAAATGAACAACTGTGGTAAAACTTGCCCTGAGCATCGAGCTCGGCGAATGCATATTATAATATATTGTTGTAACAACAACGGCCTGTATAATAACGGCAAATATAAACGAGAAAACGGCTAATGAAAGGCCACTGTTTGTTTTTATTGAATATATTTGAAACAAGCAAAATGAATATTCAAATTCGATTCCATTTGACGTGAACGACGGGTGTACTTAAGCACGTTTCGCTCACCCCCTTTTGCGGCATTAATTGAGCAATCGAATCTATGTGATGTGTGTGCGGTAACTGATTGTGAGTCGAAAGCAACACGACGGGTCAAATACCACAATACTATTTCAGCTGTCACTATATTTGCGAAATAATGCCCTCGGTTTGAAAAATATGGCGGATAATTAGTATTCACAGCAATATTGTATTATTCATTTCTACGCTATCGAGGAGAAAACGCTACTGTGACTTAATTATTTCGAAAAATATTCATAATATCAATTATGCCGAAAAATCTATAATTAAAATTCAAGTTTTTCCCCAACAAAATTAAAGACGATTATATTTTCTGTTATACGGTCGTTATGCTGAAAAATTAAGTTTAACTTTACAATTCTTATTGCAATGAAGGTAAATATTTTATTGATCAAGAAAAGTTTATTTGATATTTATATAAGATATTAAATGTGTACGTGCATAGTAATGTATAACATTGTTTTCAACAAAAACTGTTCATTCCACAACTATTTTTCGAAAACTGTTGATTCAAATAGACCTAACTCGACAATAAACTATCTTAGCATGAATGTCGTTGGGAAATAAACTGATGCGTCACAGTGAAAATGATTACATGTTGAGTACACAAACTTAATGCGTCAACATTTAATGAGCCGAATCGGGCTCATATCGTTATTGTTGTTATACAAATATGTAACCAACAAAGATTTATGAATAACTTTGAGTGCTTCAAATAATTCAAATGTTAATATCACTATGGTACATATGAATCACTGAAAAAAGTATTCATGTTTTTAAACATATTTAAATCATTCGTCCTTATATATTATCATTAAAAGAGTTGAGTTAATTCATAAAATAGTATATTTAAAAAAAAAGTACAAGATTTTGCACTTTTAATCAAAATAATATTTATATAGTATTAATTAATATAATTAATAAATACAATACTTGATTGATAAAAACTTCTTGTTTTATTGAATATAGTGTCAACTACTATCATCTACTGACTATATCTTTATGTAATTAAATAAATTATGCTCGATAGGTATAATAATTTCTTGTACGCAGAAATACTGTCATTTTAACAAAATTTTAAATAAAAATAGTGATAATTACGTTAAAAAAAACGTTTTTCACAAAAAATCAAATCAGCCATTTGTTTAATTTTTTAAATTATTTTAAGTTTTAGGTGATTTTTAATAGTTTTTTTATGTTATTATCTTTTGAGCCTCGGCCGTAAGAATATTTACCTTAAGGGTTTATTTCAATTATTTATTAATTTAAAATTTTAGAAAAGAGGTTGTTCTAAATACGTAGTAGTACATGAATTTGCATGACACTTTTGAAATATGACAACAAGTAGAACAAGATAACGAGAAAACCTTTATACACGTGTTTGTTCGTCGTTCTGACAACGGAAATGAAAAGTTTGAAGAACCAATGTCATTTTAATATTATTTAAAACCCTATGACAAGTTTCTCAAAGGTACAATGAATTTGTCATCAGTCTCTAATTCTATGACATACCATAGCCGACATAATTGTTATCATGAATTTTGCAAGCTAAACATAAATTACGCCTGTTTGTTTTGAAGTAACCTTAACTCATTCATGAATAAGTTCAGGTCATCGTTAAAACTATCGTCGAATAAAATCTTATTCGGCAACTTTGGTGTAACAACTGTTCAAATCAATATCAAAACCAAATCCCGCTTGATGATAGCTTTTTTATTTTTTGTCCTTTTTTATTGCTATATCACTAGACGTATACCTCGAGTGGAATACAAAGAAGAAATGTTATCTTATTGGTTCAACATCATCATTACATATTCTATGTGATTTGATCCCACAATAAACACATTCCATCATTTTGCAGCTCTCACGTATTATATTGTACACATATATATGAAGTATACTGAGTGATTGTTTAACTATGATTCACGCATTATCTTTAAAAAATAAAATATCAAATAATGTTTTCTTTTCTGAAGTTAAAAGTATCCTAAATTCTATAATTAAAAAAGAATGTATTCTTATCCTCCCACTTTTTCCCATAAAATTTTATCAACATTCACTGCAAGTGAAACACGGGTCTGTTTATTTTTATCTCTAGACATTAATGAACTTACTACTCCTTCCGTTTTGTTATAAGAATTGTTCTTGTTTTTAAGAATACTAGTTCAAAAGTTGTTATTGACCAGTCATTTACTTAGATAGATCATTGTTACACAATCATTCTGAGTTTGCTAATTAATGGGAGTGTTTTTCAAAAAAAAAAAGCTTTTACGAAATTTAAATGCGTATGTATTAGTTTTAAAGTGTGATAAATGTTTAAATATCATTAAATTATTTTTATTTTGTATTTTTTGTGTTATTAAATATTTCTTCTTAGTACATATTTATTTAATTTAATTCGAATGTTGTGGTATATCAAATATAAAAAATATTACAATTATTTTTTACTCGTTAAAATGTATAATGTCTATCAAAACATTTGCGATGTAATAGTTAATAAAAAATTGCAACTAGTAAGAACTGTGGTTTTTGTAAATAGAAATACATGGTGATCAAAATATGGTAAGATTTTCTCAGAAGCTATTGAGAATTTTTAATTTTTGTTAAGAGAAAAAATATCAGGTTTAAAAATCTCTTGTATTATGCTAGAATAAAAAAACAATTATAATAAATAGATTATTGCTGCCACCAGTATTATATAACCAAATCAATGATAAATTTTTACTTGACATTCAAATTTTTTAAAAAACAATCTGTAAATTCAAACAGTTGATAGCATCAAAAAAAATTCTAAGAACAAATTGTTTGTAATTT
>NW_026099684.1:0-34553 GCF_025091365.1 Daktulosphaira vitifoliae | reverse complement strand
CCCTTGTTGCTATTATTTGCAGGCCTATCGAGTTAAAATTTTTTTAGTTTTATCAACGCAATTATATCTTATTATTGTCCTATGAAACTAAAAATCCTAAAAAGTTTTTTTATTATAGTTAGAATATATTTCTATATTATCAACAATAATTGTCAGTTTCTAACTTACAAGGAGAAATCATGGTGATGGGATCGCCGATTTTCAAAAAAATTATATGAATCTAATCTAAATTGAATATAAAATTGTATTTACTTTGAATTTTTTTAAACAAGAAAAATTACTTAACAGACAAATAACCATTTGAACTACCTTAAATAGTCTTTTTTATCCTATTTCTTTCGAAGCAACCTGTGGGTCAATGGGTCACGTACGANATAGTCTTTTTTATTCTATTTCTTTCGAAGCAACCTGTGGGTCAATGGGTCACGTATGAGTCCAAAGCGCTAGAAGTACAGGGTTCAAATCCCGCGTAGCGATCTACTTTTTGCATTTTTTTAATATATTTATAAAACATTTTAAAATATTGTCACAATATATTTTTTATAACATTTTAGAAATATACCTTTAAAATATTGTGAGAATGTAATATTCGCTGCCAAAGTATATTCTGAGAACATTGTGAGAATATTTCAATATATTCTGGTTATATTCTAGAAATATTTTAATATCAAAAATAAATATTCTAGGAATATTCTAGAAATATTTCATTGCTATGTGGGTAGGGTCATAAAAAAACATATACGCAGAAATTAGCTCCCTGGGCTTGCACTTAAATTAATATGTCGTAAATTGTCACAAGAATTACAGGCAGCTCGCCTTGGCGTCTCGAACGTGTGAAAAAATGTCGTAAAACGGTGAAAAATAAACGGATTCAATAGATTTTTGTATGATATCTGAGAAATGTCATTGAGCGAGTCTGGTCAAAATTTCAAACCTTAGGTTGCAAAACGTTCGCTGTAAAAATTTTCGGACCTTCGTCTATACTTTTGATTTATCAGAGTATTATAGGAACAAAAGTTATGTTACAATATTACAGCGATAAATTAATAAAAAGTCAATATAAGTTAACTACAAATTATTCATTTTTAGATTGTTGGAAATAAAAAAAAACAATAATTCATAATTAAAACTTATTTACTCTTATATATTTATCGCCAAATATAAAGTATTTATAACGACCAACTAATATAAAATCTTTATTAGTGAATTTTTTTTAGTTTTCATATATGTTTAAATCTAATACGCATTAGGAAATACTGTACTCTAATAAAATCGTGTATTCATAAATGGATTATTCAAAAATTTTACTTAGATTACTTTCAATATTATTATATTTTCGGGAAAATAATTGTTCGGGAGAATCAAAGAAGTCAATAAATACACAAGAACTTATCGTAAAACTCAATGATATATTATCGTTTACTGATTCATGGAAAACATTTTCTAACATCAATGTTAGATTATTATATGATTTAAAAGATCGTAATTATTCAGTAGTCCATTTATTTGAATATCTTTTTAGTATTGAAAATACGGTCAATAATAAAAACGAAATGGCAGGCAACTCTACACAATGTAATTATTATTCAGCCATTAAAGCTAACTACGGACATATATTAGAGTTAGTTATCAATATGGTCAAATGTAAGTACATAGAAAAAATAAAAGTGATCTTAATGTTATTACGGTTACTAGTATCTGATTTTATTAATATGTTTATGATGCCAAATAAACAACCGTTGACCACGATTGATATAATAGAAAAGCTCAATGTAATACAATTAATTGAAAAATCAATTAGTCGTTTTAAATTCCTATTAGATAAAATGATGATTGTCCTGGAAAAACTTCACGATATGGACACAGGATATTACATCAACTTAACATTAGTTCATCAACTTAAAAATATTCACGAGACATTTAACGACACATTTCACCCAAATTATGATAACCCGGACGAGATCAATGAACTGTTAAAAAAATTATTTCGTTATATTTGTTCAACGGCATCAAAATTTTGTTCAATTAATATATGTTTACCCAATAAAAAAAGTTTAGATACTGAATTTAAACAGCAAGATGAAAAAAGTTATTTTAATTTCATAAGTGAGAAAATTAACAATACAGTAAATGAAACTATAAATATGTATACCTTTAATTTGCTCAACATTAACTAATTAAGTTATTTAAGTATTCTAATAAAATCAAATATTTAATGATATTAATTAATGTAATGGCGTTTTAAGAAATTTTGTAAGGGTAGGGGGGTGTTCAGATAATATTTAGAATTTAGAGTAGTTGGAGAATCTCATATTTATATTTCATAAATAAAATATTTTGATGTCATTTAACTTACATAACTAAATTACATAAATGTATAATAAAATTAATATTATAAAAATTCTTTTGACCGATTTTTATTTGGACTGATATTATAATATTGTAAATTTTACAGAGAAATTATAAATATTTATTAAGTTGTTATGTTACGTGATTCTTTTAATAATAGCTACTAAATTTTTCTTAAAATAATAATTATATTGAGAAAATTTGTTTTGTTATTTTACGTTAGAATATTTTTAGAATAGTCAAATTTTAATATTACTGCTATAACAGTAATATATGATTTTGTCCATGAACGTGTTAATTTTATATATTTCTTTATTTATTAATTATTAAGTTTTTTTTAATATATTTCTTATACCTTACTAGGATACAAAATTAATTTTTTTAAACTCCTATATAAAAATTTAACTAGCTTATAAAATAAAAATTATCTAATTATAATAACAAAACAAAGAGAAANGTTTAAATCTTTTTTAAAATTAGCTATTCAACATTTTCGCATAGTAGACAAATCATCGTAACTTTTTTAAATAATATCTGACGTTAAAAACAACTTTAATTTAGTGTAGTTATCGATACGCGGAACATTTTTAAAAATTGAGTTAAAATTTTTTTTGTGTATGCGTGAATGGTCTCTTTCTTGTATTTAGGTTTTTCACTAGAAGTAGTATATAGAAAGCGGGAGCTGGCACACAAAGGTGCCGCGGTCATTGATTTGTTGTGCTAGGTCGTTTGTATACACGTGTATATAGGATGGTACAGATCGCACGTGTATGAACCGGAGGCTGTGTAGGTGCTATTAATGATTATGTCACCAACTTTAAAATTTTTGAAGGATATCTTGTCTATATCAGAATGTATCTCATAAGTGGACATTCAATTAAATATACAGTGGAGCCCCGGTAATCCGACAAACGTTTTGCAGGTCAGTATCGAACTATCGAATTTGTCGGATTATAGAGTATTCCCTAAGGCATCCTATAGTCCGGAAATTTTAACAAAAGGGTACTTTGTAATCCGAAAAATCATAAATCCAAAGATAAGATTTGGTCTTGATAGGCCCTGGTGTGAAGTACAAATAATGCTTCATTATGTATGTCGACTTAAGTAAATTAAACAACACAATAGAAAGCTTATGTTTTATTATATAATTAACGTCATTAATGCTAGAGAACTTAAAAAAAATAATAACTTTACATTAAGGAATACAATTACAATGCAATTGTGTTTAAACAAATGTACATACTAAAATAGTCAAAAATTATAAATGAAAATCATGATATGAACTTTAATAGCATGAAAATATTTATCAATTTTTCTTTGCTTAACATTATTCAAACGTGAGACGAATGCTCTGTCCCTCAGTCTTCTTAAAAGTAAAAGTTCGTTGTAGGATACACCATTCTCCTCAGCCCATTGCAAACCCAGTTCAAAGGCTGTAGCTGCATCTTATGCTATCACTTGTGGAGTAGTTGCAATTACGTCGTCGTCATCTTCCTGATTTATGGTTGTATTACTAGATATCTCTTTTATAATCTCATCGTCAGACATGTGATAAAAAATATTTTCCTTCTTATCCAATCCATGATACCAGATTTCCAAATCTTGCGATCTTATCTGTGTTTCAGCAGCAACTTTCTCTATTACTTCCGAAGTTACACTGATTTGCGGATCGTTGCTAGGACTGTTGACTATATCCGGCCATAACTTTTTCTAATACGATGTAATAGTTGACGAAGGTAATACATTCCACGATTGACAAAGAGCAAAAACCAATTCTTTCATATTGAATTCTTTTAAAGTTTTTTCTATTGGCTGATCTTTTGATACAGCTTTCAGAAGTAGATTTTTCTTATAATCTTGGTTGACAAACTGAATGATATGCTGATCCATTGGTTGTATCAGTGCAGTGCAGTTTGGCGGAAGAAACATCACAGTAATGCATTTATCCTCAGTTGTCAGTTCTTCTTCAGACGGATGACCGGGAGCATTATTTATTGATAACGCTTTTTTAAGAAAATTATGATTTTTCAACCATTTTTTAACTTCTGGGATAAAGCATTCATCAAACCACTTTTTGAAAAGGTCTTTTGTCATCCACGGACTTTTTTGACCATAATAATGTACAGGCAAATCAATGTTTTTGAATGCACGTGGTTTATTCGATTTTCCAACGACCAACATTTTTAGCGCGTGTGTACCCGCATCATTTGCACATGGTAGTATGGTTACACGCTCTTTACTTACTTTTCGCCCACGTACGGATTTTTCGTTAAAGGAAACGAAAGTTTTGTTTGGTATAACATGCCAAAAAAGTACTGATTTGTCTGCATTGTACACTTGAAGAAACCACATGTACAAAGCTTCTTTCACTTCTGGATGTTCAGCTTTCTTGAGTGTCTGTCTCTTGTCTGGCCCACAGTCAGTAGTTGATACGAAGTTTTTAATCTTGTCATGATTTTTTTTAATATCATAAATTATAGATCGGCCTACGCCATATTCACTTGCTAAACTACTAAAAGATTCATTACGATTTAAACGGTCTAAAATATCATATTTTTCTTTAATTGTCAGTGTTTTTTGCTTTCGCTTCTGGACTTGTGACGACATAATATACTAGGCACGTATACGTAATACACAATGAATAAACAGTACACAAAGAATCTATACTTTGAGCACAATAGTGATGGCACAATTGTAACCTGTTCAATCATGCATTATCTACATTATCGAAGATTGTAAAAAAAATACTCAATAATAATAGACATGTCGGATTACAAGGGGCGCCGGATTAACCAGGGGCCGGATTACCGGGGGTCCACTGTATCTAAATTTAAAGTGGAATAATAATTTTACACTATTTTATTTATTTTTGTCGTGGTAAAATGTTTTTATAGTTTACTATTTAATTTAATCGGTTATTGCCCAAAAAAAAAATAGAAAGTAAAGTTATTTACAAAAATCCGCAGTTTTTGTAAATCCTATGGGTTACATAAGTACTTAGTTGCAGTAATTTTTGTATTTATATGTACTTGAACTCTGTTGTATAATAGAGCTTCGTGTATTTTATTCATATGAATATAGTTAAACTTCACTTTTTTTTTTTTATGTTAATTAAAGAGTAGCTAAAGTGGAATAATAATAATAATTTAACTCTATTTTATTGATAAGTTTTCGTAGGGAAATATTTCGAAATTTTCATATTTCCAAAATAGAAATGCGCTATTTTGTATATTTTATTATGTTTCTTTTTTTTATTTATGATTATTGCTTTTTTAAATGGAAACGTAATATTAAAAAAAAGTATGGGAAAACGTTTAAACTTTTTTGTATAAAAGAATGATTTTTCTACTGATGAGATCAATTTGGTTTTCATATTCCATCGAATCATTTGGACACTAAATATCTACTGAACATAATTCAAAATCTATTGAACATCAAAGCTGAACATTGTTGTTGTTGCATCTCTTTCGCAGTAAGTTACTTTTTACACTTTTTTTTTTTTACATTTCATTAATATTTAAGTTTTAAATTATTTTATTAAATATTAGTAATTTATTTGAACAACTTAAACAATTTTTGTTAAATTTTCTATAAAAAAATCTTTTTATAATATTATTATTATTACATGTAAAATACAGTATGTTAAATCAACCATTTAATATATCGTTTGTAGACGAAGAACCTAACCTTTATGATATCTTCCGTGAGAACCGTATTTCTACTTATAAAAATATATCCATGTACCCCGAACAATTTAATGATAGAATTTTTGTAAATTTAAGAAATATATTTAATCTTAAACGTGGATATCCAGTTATAATATTTTTGTATAAAGACGAATACAAAATATCATGTGGTTCAAATAAATGTAATGCAAATATTTTTATACAACATAATTTAAAATTTAAATTTAAAATTAAATTAATAGAAAATGTAAAACATGTAAAATCTTTAAGTACAAATTTAAAATGTACAACGTGTGGCATTCGTTGTAGCAGAATGCTTTTTAACTTTAAATATTTTGAAAAAAACTGTAACGAAAATAAAATAGAGTTTCCTCAAAGTTTAGTAGACACATTAGGAATAAAATTCATTACAGATGATTTTCATCATTTTTAATATATATATATATTTATTACTGGCTATTTTTATTTTATATTCAATGTAATAATTTATCTTTTTAATTAAAAATTATAATAATAATAATTACATACTAATTAATTTTATGTTTATTTAAAAATTAAAAACCTAATGTATGAGTTTTATTTTGAATTTTATTCACTGTAAGAGGTACGTAAACACGATTGTATTTATTGTAGATAATGAGTCTATTAAAAAAATTACAAGCACAGTCAAAATCCTATAGATTTACAAGTATGTCGGAATTGGAAACAAATAAACCATATCGTATAAGACGTTTTGAAGGAAAAGAGCTTACACATGGTTACACAATAATCGTCTTGTTAGAAGATAATAGAAAAATTTGTTTACCGAAGACGATATACTTGACTGAAACTGAAATAGAAGATTATAATAATAATAGTTTAGAAATTTACTCTTTAATTTTTCATGGTAAACTTGGTAAAGCATTCAACTTTACTATACAATAAGATTATATTTATATTGTTTCGTGTTAAAATAAATATATACAATACAATAATATATTTTTTTATAAAATAAAAAAAAGAAACTCATACTCAAGGTTATTTTTTATTATATATATATACATATATGATTGAATATTTATAAATAATTACAATATAATCATGGTTTACATTTCTTATTGATTGAAAGTATGTTAAGTAGTATGTGTATAATAATATAGATGTTATAAAAAAGTCATTTCATTTTTTTTACAGTTATATAAAAAAAAAAAAATTTTAAAAATGAATCATTTACAAACATTATGTGGATGTGGAATGAGTTTTCCAAATACACAACTACTTATGCAACACTGTTCAATCAATAAAAATCACAGACCTTCGATACTACATTATACATCTAGTGTCCCCATCGATAAACGAACATTAAGCAATAATACTTTTAAAAATAATAGACTGACTAAGAGGCAAAGAATGAATATGTGTACAATAACACCATCTACAAGTGGTGCTGGTGTTGGTTTGGTTAATGACGGTTTAATACAAAATAATGGTTTTGTAAAAGTGAACTCGGCTTTCGAAGATAGAGTTCAAATATTTTTTATTAAAAACAATTCCGATATTGATAATATTACAGAGTATATAGATTATATTCAGGATGATATAAAACAATTATTGAAGGACGTTACATCATCTTGTATAATTAAATTTAATGTTGTGTTGGAAACAACTTATTACCATAGTGTTCACGATGAAGTCAAAGACGTTGCGTTTAAAACAAGTAACAAGAGAATAGATAACAATACAGACTTTTCTAAAATAATTGAATCGATGGTTTTAAAACTTGAAGACGAAAAAGATAAAATGGAAATCAAAAACTCTGGTTGGTCATTAATGTTTGTCGATGGTCTTCAAATACGTGTACATAAATACAATCCTTTAACTGGTGGCAACTATATTAAATTACCGTCTTCCATCGACAATAGAAAAGCTGTAATAAATGTTCAGAATTACAACGATAACATGTGTTTTAAATGGGCTGTATTAAGTAAATACATAACTGGTAAAAAAAACCATCAACGTTTAGATTGTCATTACACTCTTGTTGAGCGTGAAAAAAATTTTAATTTTTATAATATTGATTTTCCAACACCAATTAATCAAATTTCTCGCTTCGAACGTAACAACCCGACATTGTCAATAAATGTTTTTGCTTTAGATTCAAAAAACACGGTGTTTCCCCTCCGGCTGACAAAATCACGAGATAAAAATATTGAACATATTGATTTATTATTTTTGAAGGATAGTGATGATAACAGTCATTATTGTTACATCAAAAACTTTTCACGTCTCGTGACAAAACAACGTAGTAAAAGAAAACAACGTGAATACTACTGTAAAAGATGTTTGGCCGTGTACACTGAAACTCCATGATTGTTTAAACCTTATGGAAAATGGGGACTTGAAGAGCATATGGAGAAGTGTGATAAGTTTAAAGAAGCTAAAGCGATTTTACCTGTACCGGGCACAGAAAAGTCAATTTTGCAATTTAAAAATACAAGACGTGAAGAGCGTGTTCCTGTTATCGTTTACGCAGACATGGAGTCAGTTTTAAAACGGGTAAACGACAAGTTGAGTGTAATGACTAAAGTTAGTCAAATACATGAACCCTTTAGTTATTGTATTTATGTTGTGGCTGACGAAAATATCCTACCAGCCAATATTCGGTCTTTGCTGCCACAAAAACCTGTGTTATATCGTGGGCCAAACGTTTCAAAACATTTTGTATCAACATTGGTGGAACTGTGTAAAAAGGTTAGTGAAATTATGCAAATTAACATCGATATGTATGACTTAACCCTCGAGGAACAGGAACGTTTTAAAAATGCTACTGCTTGCGAATCTTGTGCCAAACCGTTTGTCGAGCATGAACAAAAAAACGACAGCAGATTTTGTACAAAAGTCAAAGACCATTGTCATTGGACTGGTAAGTTTCGTGCTGTTCTTTGCAACACATGTAATTTACAACGACGGTATCCAGCCTTTCTTCCGATCGTTATTCACGGGTTGAGTAACTATGACGGACATATGATTATTCCCGAACTAGCATTCGATGATAAAGATATAACAGTCATAGCTCAGTCAGAAGAACGTTACATATCGTTTAGTAAAACTATATCTAGTTATTTTCAATTACGGTTTATAGATTCGTACAAATTTTTGCAAGAGAGTTTGGCGAAACTTACATCAATATTGCAACTCGAAGATTTTATCGAGACGAAAAAGGTTTTTGATTCATTGGAACTGGTTACGAGAAAATCCGTGTTCCCGTATGAGTATGTAGACAGTGTTGAAAAACTAGATGAATGTCAATTGCCAGACCGTGACAGTTTTTACAGTTCTTTGACAATGTCCACGATTTCCAAAGAAGACTACGATCACGCAAAAAAAATGTGGAATTACTTTGAGTGTAAAACATTGGGAGAATATAGTGATAAATACTTAATGGTTGATGTAATGGTAAACGGTTATTATTAATACTCTTAGTAACATCTAGTTATACAATTATAATACAAAAAAAATTATTATTGATTTTCAGATACTAGCAGATTTATTTCAAAAATTCCGTTCGCAGTGTATGATAAATTACAAACTCGATCCTGCTCATTATTACACGTGTCCCGGCCTTACGTTTGACGCAATGTTAAAGTATACTGGTGTTAAACTTGAACTTATCACGGACAATGATATTTTGTTAATGTTTCAATCAGCTATTCGTGGTGGTCTTTGTCAGGTAGTTCAACGTTATAGTAAAGCCAATCACCCTGCATTAAATGACTACGATTCGAGCAAGCCTCACAAGTATATACAATATTTGGACGCCACCAATCTTTATGGTACAGCAATGATGGAACCTATGCCGTGTGGTGAATTTGAATGGGTTAAAGGGAATTTGGAAGAAATATTGAATACACCACATGACAGTGCGTACGGATACCTTGTTGAAGTAGATGTTGTTTATCCAGAATATTTGCACGATATACACAATGACCTACCCTTTTTGCCGGTAAACGATCGTTCACCTCTGGATGGTTCCAAATATAAAAAATTAATGGTTACACTAGATGATAAAAATAAATATATTGTTCACTATCGAGCTTTGCAACAAGCTGTTAAAAATGGTTTAGTTGTAACCAAAATACACAGAACAGTAAAATTCCAACAAAGTCGTTGGTTGGCATCATATATACAATTAAACACAAATTTACGAAAACGTGCAACAAATAAATTCGAACAAAGTTTGAGTAAAAATATGAACAACTCTTGTTATGGTAATAAAACAAAATACTTTTTTTTTTTTGTATATTAAACTATAAATTTTATGTTTTCAGGTAAAACATTGGAAGATGTACGACATCACCAAAATATTTATTTAGTGAGTTGTGCGAAAAAGCTTGCTCGTCTGGTAGCCAAACCATCGTTTAAAAGCGTAACAATTTTCACTGATAATCTTGTTGCTGTTCATATGTATAAAGAAAAGATACAATTTTTCAAACCGATATATATTGGACAAGCTGTATTGGACATAAGCAAGTGTATAATGTACCAATTTCATTATAAAACTATGCTAAAATTATACGGTCCAGAAAATATTAAATTAATATATATGGATACTGACAGTTTTATATATGAAATTGGTACAAATAATTTTCAAAATGATGTGCAAAACCATTTGTTACCATACTTTGACACATCAAATTACGATAAAAGTCATCCTTGTTATAGTAACACCAAAACGAAACAACCGGGTACATTTACCGACGAAGCTGGCGGTAAGCATATAGAGGAAATTGTTGCGTTATCACCAAAAGTGTATGCGTATACTATAAAATCTGATGGTGATGAAAAAAAGATATGCGAGGTGAAAAGACTGAAGGGAGTGTCAATGGGTGTCGTTGCGCGTACAATTGAAATAAAACACTATTTAAAGTGNTACAATTGAAATAAAACACTATTTACAGTGTTTGAAGGAGCAATTATCCATTAATCGTAAAATGTCAACAATTAGATCGAAAAATCATATTCTACAAACGATAGAAATGGAAAAAGTTGCTCTTACTAGTAAATATGACAAACGTGCACTAGTCGGTGGTGATGAAAAATATCCGAATGTATATACAAAAGCTTGGGGACATTATTCTTTGAAAAAAAAAAGTGAACAATGAATGAACAAATTTTTTTTTTTTTTTTTATATAATAAATTAATTTAAATTGTGATTGTATATATATTTAATTAAATTGTTACTTTTATAGATCAATATAATATATTTATCTGTGTGTAAAAAACAATTATTTTACTAAACAAATAAACTGTAATTTATTTTAGTTAATATGTATACATATATGTTATTATTTCATAATTATTTTTTGTAGTTATAGAAAAAAAAAATACAATATATTTTCACGGCTGTTCAAGTCGTTTATAATAAAATAAATATTGTTACATTAATTTAAAATAATTTCCTTAAATTATCATAGACTACATAATTAAATAAAAAAAGATTACAATATTTAATGAATTTGTAGAGAAAAAGTATTTATGATCTTCGAACGTCTCCACTAAATGGATTGTATTGTAATATACGATCGTGAATTATCAAACAGTATGCAGTAGTGGACGGTGGAAATTTTTCAGATGATTCAAAATCGATTCTCAAGTCTATGGTTGAGGTTTTCACGTCGTCTTTTTGTCGTGTACAATCAATGCAAAAAAGAGGACCATATTTTAAAAATTCTTCTTTATTGAATAACGGTTTAGATTTTTTTCTCTCATAATAATTTTGTTGAAAATTTATATAGTTTTGATAGAACAATGTTATTAATTTTTTATCGAAATTTTCATTAAAGTTTTCATAGGGATACTCGAATGAATTTAAATGCACCTTTAGATTTACTAGTGAGCATGAGTCAAATTTTTGTGTACGATCTCCTGATTCACTAGTTTCAGCCGTGTGAAAAGCTATTATTATATAACGGGGCCTGTCTATGTTAGAGGTTGATTTAACCATCCAACTTGTTCTCTCTGTATTCGGCAACTCTGGATAAACACACAAGTCCCAATTTCTAAACGCGCAATAAATATCTTTATGGTTTTCAACAATTTTTAACAGTTTTAATTTTTCGCGGTCATTAACTCGCACAACTGGTAATTTCCATACAACTTTTGTTAAAGTAACACTAGATTTTAAAAGTTCTTTTGCCTCGTCATTGGACCATGTAATACCACTACTAATTGTTGCTCTCAACACCGCTTTGTCATTTAATGCTCTATTCATTATAAGCTGATGGTTAGTTTGAATTAATATTTTCCTATAGTCTTCGGCGAAACCGAATATGTGTGACATTGGAATGCATCCCGAAAATTTAAAGTCTGTACTAGAATAATCGTTGTACGTTGAGTTAGGATCCCAAAAAGCGTTTTGAAGGTTATTTACATCGTTCAAAGAATAAGAGCAATAACCTTTCATCAAACTTGTCGTTCCTGGATCTTTTACTTTTTGAACTTCTACTCCGTTTATTTCATAAGATATTGTATCAAATAAGAAAGCTAATCCATTGTTTGCAATAGCTATTTTACCTACAGTCCCTGATTTTACTTTTACTTCACCTTCAATGTATATAAAACTTTCACAAAACAGAGTGTATGCATCGGTATTTTGTACGGCTATTCGTATTTGATCACCGTTTGAGAGCGCTGTAGTGGAAAATGGTAAATAGGAACGATAATGTAAATCCTCTATAGGCGATTCGTCTGTATATTTTTCCAATACATTCAAATAAGAACTATCTTTTTTTTTTTTTTTTATAATACACCTAATGATTTCAGAAATGACAAATTGTTTTTGGTTAACTTAATTCTTTTATTATTTTCTGAACACTTTCCCGGAGAAGGGTTATTTTGAATACACCGAGTATTTTTCAATTTATAAAAATTACGAGGATTTCTATTTAATAAACTATTTTTATTATTACTATACGTTTTTACGTTACCAATACTAACTGTTTGTTTAAAATTTTTAAATTTGAGACCCATCAACTCTCACGTTTCATATGTAAACGTACCGATAATGGTTCACCTCTTAAGTCGATTAAATTTCCGTTTTGATCTTTCAATGATACTTGTACTTGGCTTATAGATGTCGTGTTAAGAGGATAATAAACAGGGTTTAATATAACTTCGGATACGTGAAATCCTACTGGAACGTTCATGAAAAATTCGTGTATAACATGACTTGGCGCACCGTTATCAAATGAATCAGATACTAAATTACAATGAACTTTTATACAATTTACATTCATTATATTAACTGGATTTTCTGATATGTGTTTAACGTTAGCTGGATAAATTTTTTTTTCGAATCCCAATAGTGTGGCAATACTACCGGGTATAGAAAAGTCAATGTCCCTATTACATAACATTTCACATTTTAATGTTATTTGATTGGTTTTAAGTTGGAATACTATATTAAGTTTTGACATAAAATCCATTAAAAAAGTTTCTAAATCCAACAACTCATATGATCCCGTTGTAATAATAATTTCATAAATACTACCATCTTCTTTAGCAACACCTATTTTATTTCTATTTTCAGTTATATTAGGAATTGTATTGTTTGTTTGTAAACTTAAAAGACTTATTTTAGTTTTTTTTTCGGTTTGCAGAGGTGGAAAAAAGTCACATTCCAACTGTGATGAATTACCATTCATTGAAATCGATGTCATGGTGATAAGTTCGATAGAAATCTCAAACAGAGTTGACCACAATTCGTTGAATCGTATTTCTGATAATTATTGTAATTATATATTATATTACATCCACTTAGATATTTTTGAACTTCAGAAGGGGGTTTTAAGTTTCCAAAACTGTCAAAATATTTTACATCTTTATTAACTTTTCTAAAACATACCCAATGCGTGCCAAAGTTATTGACGCTGTCCAAATTTATAACCATAGACTCTATCCGCTTACACCGTTTTGGTAAATTATCTCTACAGTAGCAGCCTCTGAACTGAGGCATTTTCAACAATTTTGCATATTTTATTATTTCATAATCATACATTGCTTGTTTAGGTAACTCTATTTTTTGAGAGGTTTTTTTTTTTTACACTGTGAATACTCTCTCCTTTATAAGGTTTTAAAAACATTCCCTTTCCTTTATGATAAGGCTTCAAATGCATTCCTTTTCCCGAAGACAAATTTTTGTTGTTGCNTTTCCCGAAGACGAATTTTTGTTGTTGTTTTTTAATTCGTGCGCTGTCTTAATTATATTTGAAATACCTCCGGCCAATCCACCTAATGCGCTCAATGCAGAGAACAACGTAATTAAAGGTAAAACACCACCGTATTTAGGCGATGGAATGATCAGAATGAATTCTGGACAACGATTGTCGTTTTCTTTTTATACTTTTGTTTGATTTATTTTTAGAGGCCGTAAACATTTTTTTATCATTTTTCAACGTTTTATTTTTTAAATTATTCAAACCCATACGTAGTTTACGCTTCGCTTTCATACCTGCAGTGACAGCCAGTGCAGCTGCTTTTTCTTTTAACCCTGTCTCTTTTGAAACAAAAATATCCCAAGCTTGCTTTTCTAGAACTGCGTCAGCAGTGCGTCGATCTAATTTTTCGTTACTTTGATCATAAGCTATATCATGTGTTTTACAAGCTCTGTCTAAGCTATTTATACCTACGTCACCACGCAACAAACGTTTTTTCAACTTTGTTCCTGGCCCACAAAATCTATAAAATTAATCAATTAATTTAAGTAATTTGTGTATATTTTAAAATTATTACTGATAGCCGCCTGGTAAATGTAATTCCACGGGAGTTTTATTTATAAGGTAGTTCAATAACCCACCACCTTTATTGTTCCTCACCATTCGAGTAGGTTTCATCGTGTGTGATATTTATTTATCACACATCAACATTTATATGTAAATTAATAGAATGCGTTTTTTCGAGCATAAAAACAAGCTTGTAGTTCAGAACGTTGATACACTAGGAACTGATGAACAAAAGTTTAAACGACATGGATCTTTATTTCCTAATACTATAAGAGGTTTAATTGTAGGTCCTTCGGGCTGTGGTAAAACTAACGTTATCTTTGCTCTGTTAACAGATATTAACGGTGTGAGATTCGAAAACGTTTATATTTACAGTAAAACATTACAACAACCAAAGTATATAACATTAAAGAATATTCTAGGCGAGATAAACGGTATAAAACTTTTTACGTATCACGAAAACGATAGTGTTATACCCCCTGAAAAAGCACTTGGCAACTCAATTTTTATTTTCGATGACGTGATATGTGAAAATCAGAATGTTATCAAATCGTATTATTCACGCGGTAGACACAACAACATAGATTGTTTTTACCTTGCACAATCTTATTCTAGAATACCAAAGCACCTTTTAAGGGATAATAGCAATTATATATTATTATTTAAACAAGATGAACTTAATCTTAAACATGTATTTCAAGACCATTGCTCTGGAGATATGAGTTTTAAAGATTTTAAAACGTTTTGCATGACCGGTTGGAACCGTGAAAAATTTGGATTTGTGGTTATTAGTAAAGATGATCGTAGAGACGATGGACGTTACCGTTTTGGGTTCCATTGCTTTGTTACTATATAAGACAAAAATTTGTGTAGTCGAGTAGTCGGCAATTATGCAAAACGAGAAATTGTTGCTAACCAACTTAATACAAGCAAAAGAGAACATTAAACGTAAATTTAACGATTTAAAACAAGGACGATTAAATAATGAATTTTTTATTGCAGACACATTAAAGCCAATTATATCCCCTCTAGAACGTATAGCGAGTCTTAATGAAAAAGATAATTATATTAGAGAAAATAATGAAAAAAATGAAATACTTAAACAAGAAAATGTTGTTAATGAGGTCGGTGAATTCGACAACAACAACACATCCTCTGTAAAGCAAGAGGATGATTTCTTAATAAAACTAAATCGATACATAGGTGAGAATAAAAAACAATGGATTAACTCAGAGCAATTAGATAAATTGTATGGTCCAAAACTGGGAGACACGGGAGAAATAATATCCTATGGAAAATCAAGAGATGTAATTTTTGATTGGCAAAATGGATCGCTCTTTATTGATAACAATCCTTATCCACTTACACGTGGTTTAATTCAACTTATATTTAACAAACATCCGGTAGATTACAAAAATGAGGACTTGGAAATTTACAAACTAATTCTTATAACAACATCAGCTCACTTGAAAGCTGATAAAAATCAAATAAAAAAAGGTGGTAAAAAATATACCGATATTGTAGGTAAATTGTTTACTTCTGGAGGTGAGCTTTCTAAAACACTTTTACAAAACTATAAAGAAACGTATATTTTTTGGGATGATCCAAACGAACTAGTGTCAAGGTTGAAGCTACTCCTGTCTTCAAAAAACGCTGGTAACTCTGGTTTAGACAATGAAATAATATCAATTTTTGAAGAACTATTAGAATCCGGATATATTAAACGATTGCCTAAATATGTCTAGATTTGATATAGCGTTTGAATTACACAAACCGGCTAGAAAAAAATTCCCTAGAAGAAGAGTCAACGTTAACGGTAAAAACGATCTTTGGGAAGCCGATTTAATAGAAGTTATTCCTATCGCAAAATTGAATAAGGGTTATAAGTATATACTTTGCGTGATCGATTGTTTTACTAAATATGCTTGGGCAGTCCCAATAAAAAATAAATCTGGAAAAACCGTTGCCGAAGCTATAGCTAAAATATTTAAAATACGTAAACCACGGCTTTTGCACACTGACGGAGGAAAAGAATTTTTTAATTCACATTTTAACGAGCTTGTAAAAAAATATAAAATCAACCATTACTCAACCTATAGTACAATTAAAGCATCCATTATAGAACGTTTTAATAGAACATTAAAAACAATCATGTATCGTGAATTCACCGCTAGAGGTTCTCGAAAATGGATTAATATATTAGACTTGTTGATGGAAAAATATAATAACAGTAAACATCGTACGATTGGAATGACACCAATACAAGCTGATAAGAATCCGTTATCGGTGAAATTTAATCATAGAAAAGTTTTAAAATCTAAAGCTAAATTCAGAATAGGTCAAAAAGTGCGTATATCTATTTATAAAACTTTGTTTATTAAAGGTTATATAGCTAATTGGTCGAGTGAAATATTCACTATTGCAAAAGTAAACAACACCTTGCCGGTGACTTATATGTTAGAAGATTACACTGGTGCGCCTATAAAAGGTTGTTTTTATGAGCATGAAATACAACTGACTAAATATCCAGACGATTTTCTCATAGAGAGAATTATTAAAAGAAAAAACTCTAAAGTATTGGTGAAATGGTTGGGTTATGACACTTCTCACAACTCTTGGATATCTGTGAATGATATAAAAAGTGATGAAAATTAAATTTTATCAGTTTATTGAAGTGGTATTGAACCATGAACATATTCGGCGCTTCGATAGAGAGCAAACGAAACAAACAACTCATTCAGCTTCAAAATTCCAATGATACTATTACAAAAGACATTTTATTGCTTCAATCGAGATTTAACAATATTGAAAGTAAAACAAAATTATTGACAGATGATGTATTAAAAATTCAAAATTCCAATGAAAATATTACAAAAGATATATTATTGTTTCATTCGAATTTTAAAAATAATGAAAGTAAAACAAAATTATTATCAGATGATGTATACCTAATAAAAACATTAATTGCAAATATAGACGCAAAAATAGAGTCCATAGAAAAAAATACAAAAATATTAACTAGTGAAATGCAAGAAGTGAATTTTAAATTAAACAATCATGCTAATGAGATATATAATATCAACTTAAAGAATAAAACATTAATAAATAAGTCTTTCGAACCTAATAAAAGGGAATATAACAGTAACGTCCAAACACGAATGTGAATACACCTAAAATTCCGAAAAAGAATTAAAAACATGACTTCAGCAATTTTCGACGTACACTGCGTGCTCGACTCATACAATAATTATCACATAAAAGAACTATCAGTTCTTGATATAGATGTATTTAGCGAACATACTTGGATATTTAAAAGTTCTTTTGTTCAAAACGATAAATCACACGCTGTAAATAAATGGTTGGAACGACACTACCACCGAATACCTATTTGTTATGGTTATGTAAATATAGAAGAAATCTATCCGCTATTAAATTCGATGAAATATGATATTATATATGTGAAAGGTGAACAAAAGAAACAACTTTTACAAAATCTTTTTTCAAAACCATGTCTTATAATAAACCTAGAAACTATGCAGTGTCCGTCAATAGATAACTTGTATAAAAATAGTACTTTTCCATGTGCATGTTCCACAAGGATTTGAGTCCACACAGATGTACACTATTTACAGCACACAAATTGAAGAAATGGTATTTGGATAGTGTATAATTATAAATTGAAAAAAAAAAAACTTTATATTGTACGTTAATATAATGTAAATTTATTAATAAAAAAAAAAATTATTATCATTACAATATATGTATTTTTTTTTATTTTTTATTTATCCATTTAATATAATATAAAATTTAGTAAAATAAGATTGGTTATATTTAAGTAGAAAATTATTTGTCATCCCATTGTGAAAAATAACTTGCTAACGGTTGACTGTTAAGATCATTAGAAATAGCCTCTGTTTTTTCCAAAGACGGTAGATCAATAGTTTCTCCACAACCAACGTTCTACGAGAAAAAAATATTATAAATATATCTATTTTTTTTTAATAATTATTAATTATTTGTTACCTCTTGGATGTTATTTATTCTTTTTTCATTTAATCGTTCAAAAATGTTCCTATGCATCAACGCTAAGATTTCATAAGCATAACTATAACCATGCTTTTCGGTGATAAATCTCGCAGCTTGGTGATAATTGGTTTTATTAATAGTCGTATCTATTGTATTATAATCATATAACACATTATCTTTGGTGCATATATTATGATAATATTCAGTAATTTCGTCATACTGCATTTGAATAACTGGTTTATTCATAATGTTTTGACGGTTAATGGCATCCATGATCATACATTCTAAGTTCAATAATGTTGTTAAATGTTCGTATTTTAAAATAACTTGACATCTTGGTTGACTTCTTGATTTTATTAATAACACATTTTTCTCACGGTAAACGCTTTTACTTATCGATGTTGAATCGTCCTCAAGTAATAATACATGTTCTTTTTTAATCGGATCAGATAATATCATAGATAAAATGTTACCCATCGAATTGTAAATACACTTTAAAGTATCCACTGTGATTGAAACATTTTGTAAAGGTGATATAATACGAACTGCTGTATTAAATGTCTCGTTAGACTCTACACCGATTAATATAAAAAAATTTTCATTAGTACTCAATCTGTACATTAAACAATTTATCAAGTTATTTTTGGAAAAAAAATCATCTTCTCTCATAATTTTCATATTATTCAACATTGCCTCGGCCATGATAATCAAACTGTGTTAGTAAATCAAGACCAAACACTGTGAACACAATAAACTGAATGATAGTAGTTTATTTGGTGTATTAAAAATATAAAATTGAAATGAAAATAATCACTTTTTTTTTTTTCATCTACTGATCAATTTTCTCATCCCCACTCTTACTAATTCCATCATTGATACAACGAACTTAATTGCATAATTAAGATAGTTATTATTTCTTTTTGATTTTTCAAGTGAAACGAGTCGATTTGTATTATTTTCCACAAGTTTATACAATTTGTCTATATTGTAAGTTAAATCTTCAACTTGATGCAATAAATTGAATTCCACCCCTTTTATCGTAATTTTCAATTCGTTTATTTTTTCTGTATTAGTAGAGACTGCGTTGTTTATATTTTTTATTTTATCTTCATGTTTATACCGCTGACATTCCGTCCAACAATTAAATACTTCCATAACCAAGTATGTCTTAACTGGTCAATGGTTTGAAGGTTAATAGGAAAAAGTACAAGTGTTTATGTTAGTTAACAAATATACAGAATACTGAATAACGGTACAAATTAGTAGTTTTTACATAATCATCAATATATACTAATATATAGTAAAGTACCCCACCCAGAGACCGGTTCATACACGTGCGATCTGTACCATCCTATATACACGTGTATACAAACGACCTAGTACAACAAATCAATGACCGCGGCACCTTTGTGTGCCAGCTCCCGCTTTCTATATACTACTTATAATATATAATAATCTATCCATTATAATTATTAACATAAAAATATTACTTAATGATTGCTGTGTAGGGTATGGAGCTAATAAGTCCTCTTTCATTCACTAACATTTTTAGCTCAGCTAATATACAAATAATGAACATGTAAATGATTGTCTAATGATTATTACATTTATAATATTTTTTTTTCCACTGTCATTAGTAAAATTTTAATTTCTAACATATAAACTTTTTTGAACTATACTACTACTATAATACAATAAACAAAATATTAATACATTACTAATGATGAAACTTTTTATGAATCACTTGAAAGTACTACGAAATAATAAAGAAAATTCTATAATAATGTGCGAGAAAAACCATGATTGAAACCATGAAAAAACAATCGGTTACTTAACTTGACCATAGGGATTGATTATTATCAATGCGTATTGAAGAAAAGTCACTGGGGAAAACATATCTTTTTATCACCCTGTAAATTTTTTTGCATTCATCAAATTATTAGTAAAATAAAATCAAATTTTGGATTTAAAATCTTTTAATGATAAAAAAAAACTATGAATAATTTAATTTAATATCTATTACATTTATAATTAAATTTAAATTTAGTTAAATGAATTTGAAATGTAATATTTCAAATTTTATTTCCTAAAATCTAATTCGGATTTTAAATTTATAAAATTAAATTTATCAAATCTTTAACAAAATGTTTTCAAACCTTAAAATTATAAAATAATCAATATATTATGTCAAAATTAGCTTTTATTTATGTATAAAGAAATTTAATTTTGACATAATAGTTCAACACAACCTTTAAATAAATTAAACAATATTAACTACTAGAAAAGAGTGCAAAAGAAAGTTGAATAATTCTCACATACTTACTATTAAGTATTATTATTAATATTAAATACTATTTTTGATATTTCACAAATGAGTATTAAAATAAATGAAATTATGACTATGATTATAATGTTAATGATTATAAATATTTATCATAATCATTTTTTTAATGAAATAAAAAAATATATACATATTATATATAATAATATACATAAAATAAAATAAAATAAGTTATACAATTTTACTGTGCCACTAAATATTGTTTTATTTTAGAAATACTATTATATTATTGTTAATATAGTTTATTATTGTTAACACTTACCACATACTACTTGATTATCCATTATTTAAAAATAATAGAATAATTTTTACAACTTTTAAATTAAAACAAAACTGCAATTAATTCACTGTGAAACTTATAAAAAATATGTGCAAATTATTATGACGTGACGCGCCGTTTGTAACATGTAACACAATCTGATTAAACAGAAAAATGTTTTGGTAATAATAGTATTTTATTTTATGTGTATTATTAAAAACTTTATTTAAACTTAATTTTAACGAATCATTAGATTTAATTACATCTAATTTTTACAATTTTTAAGCTGATAAAGTTGATCGGNTTTACAACTTTTAAGCTGATAAAGTTGATCGAACTGATAAAACCAATGAAATGATTAAAATTACAATTTTTACAAAAATACACGTTTATTATAGGGAAATTCTATGTGCAGGGCTCAAATGCAATCTGACGCAAAATTTTTTTTTTTGTAATTGTAGCTTAAGAGTTCTTCTACAACATGCATGTATTGGTGTAATCGTAATATTGCGTAATTTTGAGTTAAACTCTTTAAAAAACAATGTAAAATAAGTATTTGCATTTTTTTGTGTGTAAAAAATTATTAAAATTAAAAAAAAAAAGAAATAAAAATTTTTTCTTAGTAAATTTGAAAGCCGATGACTTTTTAAACATTTTAAATTAAAAAAAAAAAAATTAAGGTTTTTAATTAAGCAGGAAAAAATGATTGAAGAAATAATAAAAATCCTAGAAAAAAAACAAAAAAATACAGTGTTATGATATTTAAATAGCACCCAACCATTACTATATCAATTTTTGGCCTTGAATTTTTGTACATGACCTTATAAGGATATAATAAAAAAAATTTGCTAAAAAAAAAATTTTTATTAGTTGATTTAAAAATGGTACTTTTGGCCGGCTAAATCAGCGTTTGGTCCCACTGTGCACTGGGGGCATAGATTAAATACAATGTGTATTTAATCTATGCTGGGGGGATTTAAAATAGCAACTTATTTACAAAAACTAATTTGTTCAACTTAACTTTTGAAAATGTTCCGGAAATACTGCGTCCTTTAAACATATACAATATTAAAAGTTATGTCATGTAATATAAAATTAAAAAAAAAAAAACCCCAGCACAGTGGGGTGGCGGCACAGAAGGGTCATGGCATAGTAGGGTCCAGTAAAGATGATATCTGACAGTGATTAAAATCACTATCATAAAAAACGCTTCGATTCAAATCTGTAGCATATTTTTGAATACGGTAGCCATTTGCGCATAGAAGATAGGTCGTCGGGACAAATTTTTTTATTTTATTTTATAGTACATAAAATAAGTTAAATTTAACATATGTTTAAAGGACGCAGTATTTCCGGAACATTTTCAAAAATTAAGTTGAAAAAGTTATTTTTTGTAAAAAAGTTACTATTTTAAATCCCTCCAGTGAGCAGAATAAGTGTTAGATTTTCAAAGAAAATTATATCAAATGAAAGGGAAATATCTAAGGTTTCAATACAAAAAAATATTATTTTTATTTGTTCATTTTTGAAAAAGTTATGGCAGTTTTAAGTACAAAAAACATCCCGATAAAATGTAATTTTTATCGCAAACATTACATTTTTTTTTAAATTTTCGACAGCCATTTGCACATAGAAGATAAGATGTCGGGACAAATTTTTTTTTTTCATTTGATAGTATATAACATAACCTTTGATTTGATATATGTTTAAAGGACGCAGTATTTCCGGAACATTTTCAAAAGTTCAGTTGAAAAAGATCTATGTTTTTTACAATATTTTAAGTTTTGAACGCCCCCTATATAAGGGGAAATTGTCCAATTTTAATAAAAAGTATGTCAAATGAAAGATGTACTTATAATGTATTTAGAAAAAAAAAATTTGTGCTGATATATACATTTTTCAAAAAGTTATAGCATTTTTAAGTTGAAAATTTAAAATCGAAAATCGAAAATTTTAACACAAAAATAGTGTTTTTTTAACTACGGCAGCCGTTTAAATGTAGAAAAAAAAGTGTCGGGACAAATTTTTTTTTTTCATTTTGTAGTACATAAAATAAGCTTTAATTTGATATATGTTTAAAGGACGCAGTCTTTCCGGAACATTTTCAAAAATTAAGTTGAAAAAGTTATTTTTTGTAAAAAAGTTACTATTTTAAATCCCTCCAGTGAGCAGAATAAGTGTTAGATTTTCAAAAAAAATTATATCAAATGAAAGGGAAATATCTAAGGTTTCAGTACAAAAAAATATTATTTTTATTTGTTCATTTTTGAAAAAGTTATGGCAATTTAAAGTACAAAAAATATCCCGATAAAAGGTANCGCGATATTATGCGAAGATTATATATTCCTATCGCCACCGCTAATATTAATATATATATATATATATTAATATTTATACGTATATGTTAATATTCATTTATATATTCTTACAGCCGACGCCTCTGCTGCCGTATATGCCTCGTGTATAATGTTCCCTCCGCCATGCCCGCCCACATAAACACGGCTATACCTCATGCATGATACGTTTACGTACTTAAGTCCCTTTAAATATATATATATTCTAATTACTATTAAAACTTATATATTAATACACTTTATTCTCATTAAGAGATATGTAGTGTATTCATTCCGATTACGGAGGATGATTCTCGTATCGTTATTTTTCGTCACTACCTCCACGTTACGCGCCTGCTGCTTTCCTTGGATGTGGTAGCCGTTTCTTAGACTCCCTCTCCGGAATCGAACCCTTATTTCCCGTTACCCGTTACAACCATGATATTGATATTAACTACTATCATAACATGAAACTAAAAAGTGAAAAATAAATATAGTTTTTTTAAACTATATTTATTTTTATTTCAAACATTACATTTTTTTTAAAATTTTCGACAGCCATTTGCACATAGAAGATAAGATGTCGAGACAATTTTTTTTTTTTTCATTTGGTAGTATATAATATAACCTTTGATTTGATATATGTTTAAAGGACGCAGTATTTCCGGAACATTTTCATAAGTTCAGTTGAAAAAGATCTATGTTTTTTACAATATTTCAAGTTTTGAACGCCCCCTTTATAAAGGAAAATTATCCAATTTTAATAAAAAGTATGTCAAATGAAAGATGTACTTATAATGTAATTAGAAAAAAAAATTTGTGCTGATATATACATTTTTCAAAAAGTTATAGCATTTTTAAGTTGAAAATTTAAAATCGAAAATTTTAACTAAAAAATAGTGTTTTTTTAACTACGGCAGCCGTTTAAATGTAGAAGATAAAGTGTCGGGACAAATTTTTTTTTCATTTTATAGCACATAAAATAAGCTTTAATTTGATATATGTTTGAAGGACGCAGTATTTCCGGAACAATTTCAAAAATTAAGTTGAAAAAGTTAATTTTTGTAAAAAAGTTGCTGTTTTAAATCCCTCCCAGTGAACAGGTTAAGTGATAGATTTTCAAAAAATGATATCAAATAAAAGAGCAATGTCTAAGGTTTTAGTATAAAAAAAAATATGTTGATTTGTTGAATTTTGAAAAAGTTATTGATATTTTTAGAAAAAAAAGTAGAAAAATCACAAAATTTACCGATTTTTAAATTTGTAATTTTTTTGGATATTTCCCCTATTTGCGGAAAACGAGGGAAGTTTTTTCAATTTTTAAGGGTAATGTCTTCAACTAGATACGATTTGTGATCTTTTGACGTATCGTTGGAAGAAATCGGTTCAGTGAGAGCTGAGAAAAAGTGGCAACAGTCATAAAAAAAAAAACACATCATAGTAAAATTAATACCTTCGCATCGAAGCTAAAATTTTCACGAAAGCTATCTTTTATGCGCAAATGGCTACCGTATTCAAAAATATGCTATTTTTGTGTTAAGATCCTGGATTTTATATTTCATTTTATTTTAAAATATCTTATAAGGGCAATATATTGACTTTCATAAATATTATTTAATTGAATTGACATAGAATAAAGTTCATGAGACTTAAGAAATTAAACTTATTAAATTCTTTTTACTTTTTTAAAGTCGAAAAAGTAATTTTTAAATTTGAGTTAGCTTAAATACCTAATTTTAGCTTCTATGCGAATTTTTTATATGAAAATACTAATTTTTAATTATATTAAAACTTAGAAGTGTTAGAAAAAGTCTAATTGCAGATTTGAAAACATCGCGAAAAGTTGATTTAGAATGGTATATTTTTGTTACTGATGAAAGTTTCTTGTAGTTCAGTGCATTTATTTATAGTAACAAACAGTTTTTATTGAAATTTATTGTATCAAGCCCTTTAAATTTTTATACACGTAAAAATAAAATAAAATACAACTTCTTAATTATTTTTATAATTTCTCCGTTTAAACTACAATATTAAATTATTGAATATCAATTTCATACTAAATTTAATAATTATAATTAGTATTTATTCATAATTTATATTTTAAAATCAAAGAACTACTAATTAGGATATAATCAAAGAAATAAGAGTGATGTTGCTTTTGGAATAATCCACCAATCTCTCTAAATGAAACACTATCTACAGATCTATTTAATGATGTCAATTTCAAACTTGCAAATTGACCTTAAAAAGTTATAGTAATAAATTCATTTTTTTTTCATTATAAACTTTCATTTTAAAAGACAAAAAAAAGTAGTCTAAAAATTATTACTTTTAACATATTAAAAATCAATAGNTCAGATTTAATTATTTTTATTAATTTAGCATCATCAGCAAACATAAGGATATTAGAGTTCATTATAACATTAGGCAGGTCATTAATAAAAATATTAAATAGAAGTGTAGACAGGTGGTCTCCTTGAGGAACGCCTGAAGGGACTGGGAAAAGTGACGATTTGAATTTGAGGTATTTAACAATTTGGGAACGGTCTGAAAGAAAAGATTGGAACCATTTAAGAAGTGATCCAGAGAAACCAAAAGATTGTAATTTTTTAATAAGTAATACATGATTAACTTGGTCGAAGGCTTTGGAAAAATCAGTGTATATTATATCAGTTTGAGCATTAGATTCAAATGACTGAAGTATTAAGTTTTTTGTTATGGCTAAATTATTACATGTTGAGCGTTTTGGTATAAAACCGAATTGATTATTTACTAGGACTGAGGAGCAAAAATTGTTAAGTTTAGATGAAATTAAGTGAGAGAATAACTTTGGGATTGATGATAATTTTGAGATTGGGCGATAATTTGAAATTAGTGAAGGATTACCCTTTTTTAAAATAGGTGAAATAAACGACGTTTTCCAAAAAGATGGATAGGTACCACTAGCGAGGGATAAATTAAAAATACTAGTTAATATCGGTGTTAGGATAAATCTACAATTATAAAGGAAATCACTATCAGATTAAATCTTTCCTGGACCCAACTATGCCGCGTTCCCACTGTGCCGCGAACCCACCTTGCTGGGTTTTTAAAACGCTTATATTAATTACACATGTATTTAGGTTATGAATTGTGTGTAACTTTCCACTCGGCACGTGTTATTATTCTCGCGTATACCGTCGTCTATGACCTTGAGACTAGACGTCGTAATGCATTCACCCCACCCTGCTCACCACATTAATCCTGTATAATTTTATATTTTTGGTTTTCGTACCCGTACACACGTGCATGACATCAATTATATATATATATATATTCGAAAATGGTTGTTCTCCTCCTACGATGCCATCTACTGGAGGATATTTATTATTGAATTAAAAACTCAAACATTTTATTAAATTAAAAATATGTGTTACTATTTAAAAAAACAAAGTTGACACCCTTACCAGGCATAAGGGATGAATTTAAAAATTGTTACATAGTTAATAATTCAAGAATAATGTGTAACTAAAAATAATAATAAAAAAAAAATTTTAAATTATTATTATTCTATAAGTAATTGAGTGGGATATGATAAAAAAATCACCCTACATACGTTGATGGGTAATATTCTGTCCCTAATTCTCGACCCGGTATCAAAACAAAGGATTATTACACTCAAGGATGAATACGTTACACTCTCAAAGACTATGTTTCAAGTAGAGTCTTCGTTAGTTTTTGAATCACAAGCACAGGATGAATGCTGAGTGTTACTCACCCGATCAGATATTTTAAAACTCAGCGCTTTGGAATGTTGTATCTTCGAGACTATCAATTAAAAGATGACTGTAATTCAACCATTTGTTCTACAACAGTTGGAACAGATAGCTCAATATATGAAATCTTAGTATGAAGTAAATGTGGAAAACAAATGTATATTGATCAATGCGGTTTCGGATTATACGATTATAAATAGTTTATCCAATAGCGATCTGAGCTACATAAGCCAAATAAAACAATTTGCAAATCAGCAGTTGGAACAACGGTGGACGATGCTGGAAGAATATACTAAAGAAATGGTGAATTACATTTTTTTTTTTTTAACTGAGTAGACCGTATTTAATAAATATATAACATTTTTTCTGTCTTCTAACGAAGAAAACGTATGCTCGACATTTTTTGGGTCGCTGGCCGATGATACAACAGATGCAAATATACAGTCGGAAACAATCATACCATCAAGTACAAACAACCAAGAAATACCAACAGTAGTTGTTAGTAATAGCTATCCGTCGTAAAACGACAAGTATCTAAAATATGTATATAATTTATAAAAAAAAAAAATTGTTTAAAATAAACGTATGTTGCATTGACAAAATAGTGCTGTATTAATAAATACTTAAACTGAGACATAGTGAAAATCTCGTTTTTAACGGAATTTGTAATGAAAATATTAATGGATGCAAAGACTATAAATACGTTTAAAGAATAATGTTTAAAATAATGATTATTATCTAGGATTTTATTTCTCTAATAACATTATATGAAAAAAACTATGTTTCTATAAAACTCAAATCATTTTTCTTCTTCAGAAAGGTTAAAACATGGACAAAAACCTAACTGTATAATATCATATGCATGTAAAATACCGTAGGGTATTCCTAGAGTTTTGGTGGATAATATCTTACCATCAAAATGTGACATCTCATTACGTAACTATAGTTTAAATACTATGGCATCTTACATCTACAACTATTGTACTGTACAGAAGAGAAAAAAACGTTGTAGTATATCTATATATATTTACAGATGTGTACACGTATATACATATGTTTTTTAGAAAAAATACGATTTCTTACTAAATTATGTTACATTAAAAAAAAAAAAAAATGTTTCAAAACTACTTATATACTAATACATGTATATTTACAAAAAAAAAAATTGTTCAATTATGAGCAATATTTTTTTACAATGATAAACTTAAAAACTATAGGTCTTCCGGTGGTGGTATAGCATAATGCCCGTGGGCCAACGTGTCGATTCTGTTGTCGAGCGTGTAGCGCTTATCATCGAAACGGTTAAGCGCCAACTTGGTTGTACGTAAAGTACGTAACTCGTGCTCAAAAGAACGGATTGATACGTTCTATCGGTACGAAGTGTATGGTAGCGATAATGTCGGTGGAGACTCACCACTACGTATCACTCCGATGACCGCACGGGCATTCTCTCAAAGCTCGTTTTGACGCATCGTCACCATCGCCATCGTCTTTAAACAAACACCGTTGGTAGTCGTCCAAAGACAGATGGTTCCGGACGACGTGTCCGCGGATCCCCTTTGACTTTATGAGTTCGCTGCNGTGTCCGCGGATCCCCTTAGACTTTATGAGTTCGCTGCCTTCCATGTCAAATGCGTAGCACTTTGATCGAAGTGCAGCGATCTCAAAGAGAGTGAGGCCACTGGTCTCGTCTGAAAACAAGCCGGGCATCTTCTTTCTATCGGTGGAGTAGCAAGGG
This sequence comes from Daktulosphaira vitifoliae, assembly GCF_025091365.1. Taxonomy (NCBI): domain Eukaryota; kingdom Metazoa; phylum Arthropoda; class Insecta; order Hemiptera; family Phylloxeridae; genus Daktulosphaira; species Daktulosphaira vitifoliae. The sequence goes on along the minus strand of NW_026099684.1, from coordinate 5,306 downwards.
TGATCCTTGGGCAGGCTAGATGCGTCCACGTGCACCAGTAAATCGGGGCTATCAGCTAAATCCTGGTAGAAGTCGCCTACTCTGAGTAGGTATATGAAGGAGTCTGAGAAAAATTAAAAAATATATAAATATAAAAAATATTTCTACTGTACGGTTGTACTCACCAGTATCCATGTAAACCAATTCGATTGCACTGCCATAATGTGGTTTCAATACGTCGTAGAAGTACTTGTACATTAGCGTCTTGCTAATGTCAAGCACTGCTAAACCGACGTATATTGGTTTGATAAACTTGACCATCTTTGTGTCCATTATGACGGCGCACAACCTTTCACCGTATTTGATACAGTCGTTGAAGGTTGGTTGGTTTACGAGCTTGCTTAGACGTTCGGGACTGGAGATTAGCTCAATGCGGATGCGTTTCCGCATGTTCTCCATTGTTTTCCCTATAAAATGTAAAAAATTATCGAATAACCCACTTTAGCATTGAGCATGCACTTACCAAAGACGGCACTATTCATTAGTTTGAAAAATGCTATTTCAAAAGCATTTGCCGCCTTTTTCCGCATTTCAGTGTTCAACTGAATGTATGGTTTCAACNTCAGTGTTCAACTCAATGTATGGTTTCAACCAAGCACTTTATTGAAACTCTAAAACGCGGTGCACCTGCAGTACAAATATTTATATTAGTATCATCGCTTATAGTTTATAGGTTAATTATACATTTTTTATCGACTTGCAGTCCGTGTGCAATTGCCTGTTTTAAGTTGACATAGTGTACGACGTACCACTGTTTGGGTTTCAAAGTGGCCTTGAGTTTGGTCTCTTTGGAACCCGGCGGTACATCGTTGACAGGCAAGAACGGCAAGTCGTTTTGCTCGTCAAGCAGCTCTTGTGTATACGATACGTCCACTTCATATATACGCCCCGTATTACCAGTGTCCGACAACGATTGGAGGTCAGCCAGAGGATCTGCTCCTTTATACCACCGGAAGCCACCGTACGGCATGGGCTGACTCATAGCCCACCCGTAAAGTTTATTGCCTGTATACATTAAACGTTTTTAAACCATCGCTCAAGTATATATATACGTATAGATTACTTACAGTCTTGGTACACGATCCATGAGTCTGGTTTTGACGGATTGTAATCGGGTATCTTAGGATTGTTGGCCTTTGCATAGTGGTTGCACTAGCCCACCACGAATGCCCTGTCCCACCATCAGTAGCATGTCGTAGTCGTTCAAGAGCTCCAGATTCATCCTGGTGTATTTCAACATACAATCGAAGCTAAAACCAGGCGCAGTATAATAGTGCGCCGGGTCCAAATTGTATGTTGAAATACAGATGTCGCAGAAGTTCTCAAACACTTCAGCCAACGACATAACATCGATCTCAAGATATAGGTCGCTGTACTCACCGAGGGTTGAGCAGTCGAAACGGTTCCACACCTCCGTGGCATGTCTATAGTCTTCTTCATCGTGTTTTGTGACCGAAATATACTTCTCCTCGAAATTCGGTATGACCGAAATCCTTTGGTCGTCGTACCCCAATTCAGTAACTATGAAATGTGAGTCGTAACCTGAAAGATTGTGCAAGAAGCACGGCACAAAGTTGACCGTCTTTACTTTCAGGTTACAAGCATTGCACAACGTCTGTCTGAATTTATCGGGCCGATAAATGACAGAGGTCTGCGACCTTGGGGTTGGAATCCTTAAATGCTGTAAGGCACAAGTCGCATACCACTTTCACCCCGTGCCTGCGCACATCGTCGACAGACATTCGGATGGGGACGTTGGTTTTGTGCAACAATTTAGAAATGTTGCGCGTCACTACAGTAACTGTAGTAACTGTAACAGCCATCACAGATGCCTTGGCTACCGCTTCGCGATCCTCGGACCCACGGTATATCACCGGTGATTGTGGTATACCGTAGTGTTCGAGGAGCTCGGAGGGCACATCGTCCGATGTTTTCACTATAAACCCATAGCTCATGGGATGATGGATGCGCACAGTCCTAGTATAGGCACCCATACGATCGTCTGTTTTCTCCAGTAAGGTCTCAAAATCGGCGTAGATGACGAACGGTAACCGTTGCGTCTTTACCCACCCGTCAAATTCGACCTTACTGCCTTTTGCCGGCATAACGGGTAAAATTGGTTTATTTTTGCCGCATATCAACTTGTGTTGCTCAAACGCTTGTTGACCCCGAAGAATATGCTTTTTAGGCATATCATCAAAGCTGGTGAAACAACGTTTACAAGTGTATATGCGGCATTTGTGATTAATTTTTTGGCTGCGTACGAGCCTCGAAAAATCGGAAATGTTCGCGTAATGTGACTTTTCAGAGTCACCGATGTACAACAGGTCAAAATGATTCTGTTGCTCTTGGTCGGCGACTCTTAGCGGATACACCAACCACTTCATCTTATCGTCGTCTCGTTCCAAGCCGTACACGTTGATAGACACATTAGGGTTTCGTCGTTCAAATATTTTAATTTGGGACACAGGTGTGGGGAACGTCAACCCCGTGAAATCATACCTGTGTTCCCCGTTAAAATATTTTTCATTAACGCGATATTTATTACTCCCACTAACATGTCTTGCTAAAATGGACCACTTGAAATAAGACTGATCGATATTCTGTTGGTTGATGATTGCTTTTCTTTGGTTAATCTCTGGTGGGACAGGAATATATGATGAGCCGACGAGGGGCGTATACTTATATACTTATGTACGCTGAGCATGAAGCCGTCGATATGCGTTAGCTTGATTCCGCTTTCCCTCCCCGAGTACGCATCTTTCTCGGTGAGCATAAGCTCAAAATCTTCATTGACCGCATACCCGATATCCGTATCGGATAGCAATGCCCTAGCCCCTGTCTTAAAGGCACGGTCTTCGGACGGTGCTTCTGATCGCGGTATATGGTATGAGGCCTCCAATTTGAGATTATACTTGATCGGACGGTTATCTACGATTTCAGCGAGTCTGGCCACCAGCTCGGGTTTAACGGTGCGCAGAAAATCTCGATAGCTCACGAAATTTTAGACGTTCTTCCGGTAAAACCAAACGGCTCCCCGCTCCAATGCGGAATTGATCTCGGTGAAATCACTGGTATCCGTCAATTGCATACGTAACCTTTTCGACCTAACCGCACTGTTGTTGGTCCTACTACGCTTAGCCGCCTGACGTGATGAAACAGATGTCACGGAAGTAGCTTTAATCAAAAACGAAATAAATAATTTATTTATTGGAAAAAAAAATTTAAAAAATTAAAATAGTAGGGGTGGTAAAATTAAAGAAATATTAAAATGTTAATAATTGTAAAAATCTACATACCTGTTACAGAAGACATTTGCTGGTTCATGATTTTTTATTTGCGCGTGTAAAATATTAAAATAATAAATTTATAGTATTAAAATAATCAACTGTGCGTTAAAATCAATTAAACAAGTATGTGACAGGATATAGAGCGTTTAGCCAGTTATATATTAAAATAACAAAACGCGTAGGCGTGAAAAAAGACAAGGTTGCCATTTTTCTCATAAAATGCATACGACAGTGACCATTAATGTATGGTATGTAACATCTTTGACGTTGGAAATATGATTACCTAAGCGTCTGGTATCTGATGATAAGATTCATACGACAATAATCATTACTGTGCGGTGACCTCTTTGATGTTTGAAATATGCTTATTTAAGCGTCTGGTAGTCTGGGTTATAATATGGCGGTACCTTTGACGTTGGAAATATGCTTATCTAAGCGTCTGGTAGGAAATGATAAAAATTCTTAGAAAAAGATAACTTTGATAAAACGCAGACAGCAATTATAAAATGTAGACGGTAATGTGGGTTATAATATGGCGGTACCTTTGATGTTGGAAATATGCTTGGCTTTGCATCTAGTAGCTAATGATAAAATCTTTAGAAATTATTTATAACATACAATATATAGATGTGCGGCAAGTTTGTTTACGTCGGTTTTCATACGCACCTTTCCCATTAGGTTAGTTTCAGTTAAGTTTCATTACCCCTTCGCAAAGTAGGACTTATTGAAGGATAACGACGTTATAATTATTATGTATAATTCAATTAATTATAACTTCTGTAATAGTGAAGGACAAGTGTGGTGACGGCGGCCGCTACTAGACGTACACTATTTCAATGTAATGTATACATTTAATGTTAAACGCAGTGAAAACTCGTGGGTGCTGGTGGTAGGGGTGCGACTTTAAATGTAATACCTCTAGTTATAGGTATAAAAAAAAATAATTGTCAAATTAAATATAATAAAATAAAATGCAATACACATATTATTATTTTAAAGGTGCAGTAGAAAATAATAATAATAATCAATAGCGATTATACTATTATAGCAACCGATAACGATGAACATAGTTAATTCTAAAAATATAATACCAATTATAGTAATTATATTAATTATATAATTAATTGTAATATACTAATATTAACGAGATACTTTTCTAAGCATCTGGTGGTAGGAAATGATAAAATACTATGTAAAAAATAAAAATGCAGAAGCCTATGAGCGTTATAATATAGTAATAAATTTGATGTCGAAAATATGCNCTAAGCGTCTGGCATCCGATGATAAGATTCATACGACAATAATCATTACTGTGCGGTGACCTCTTTGATGTTTGAAATATGCTTATCTAAGCGTCTGGTAGACGATGATAAAATTCTTAGAATTTATTATGCCATAACGACAGACGTTGTCTTTGTTTTTATAAAATGTAGACGGTAATGTGGGTTATAATATGGCGGTACCTTTGATGTTGGAAATATGCTTATCTAAGCGTCTGGTAGGCAATGATAAAAGTTTTTAGAAAACGTTGTTAGTTCAACTTGGATTCATCCCCACCCATTATAGGTTAGTTTATGTTATGTTTCATTACCCCTTTCCTATATAGGAATTATTGACGGAGACGTAGCGTTAATATTAAGTAAATATGTTAAAGTGGTAACGGCGGTCACTATTTGACGTACATTATTTCAATGTAATGTGTATGTTTATCAGTGAACGTTATCAGTTCACATGAGGTTTACCTTATCCTCCAGTAGATGACATCGTAGGAGGAGAACAACCATTTCCGAATGGCTACCTCCCCCACCACTGACATGAAGTTATTGTGCGCATGCGCACTTTAAACCGCCATTTTGATTGATCTTAACATCCCTAACTAAGTCACCTATTACCCCTACCATCGTGAGACCACGCCGCCCCTTATCCCATCATTGATAAGACCACACCTTCTCCTTACCCCTTTTTTTTTTTTTCACG